>NC_060175.1:68525253-68682753 GCF_021184085.1 Oncorhynchus gorbuscha | reverse complement strand
CATGTAAACAGGGCTAAAAAGTGACTGTTAGTAGGATATACATGTAAACAGGGCTAAAAAGTGACTGTTAGTAGGATATACATGTAAACAGGGCTAAAAAGTGACTGTTAGTAGGATATACATGTAAACAGGGCTAAAAAGTGACTGTTAGTAGGATATACATGTAAACAGGGCTAAAAAGTGACTGTTAGTAGGATATACATGTAAACAGGGCTAAAAAGTGACTGGTAGTAGGATATACATGTAAACAGGGCTAAAAAGTGACTGGTAGTAGGATATACATGTAAACAGGGCTAAAAAGTGACTGGTAGTAGGATATACATGTAAACAGGGCTAAAAAGTGACTGTTAGTAGGATATACATGTAAACAGGGCTAAAAAGTGACTGTTAGTAGGATATACATGTAAACAGGGCTAAAAAGTGACTGGTAGTAGGATATACATGTAAACAGGGCTAACAAGTGACTGGTAGTAGGATATACATGTAAACAGGGCTAAAAAGTGACTGTTAGTAGGATATACATGTAAACAGGGCTAAAAAGTGACTGTTAGTAGGATATACATGTAAACAGGGCTAAAAAGTGACTGGTAGTAGGATATACATGTAAACAGGGCTAAAAAGTGACTGTTAGTAGGATATACATGTAAACAGGGCTAAAAAGTGACTGTTAGTAGGATATACATGTAAACAGGGCTAAAAAGTGACTGGTAGTAGGATATACATGTAAACAGGGCTAAAAAGTGACTGTTAGTAGGATATACATGTAAACAGGGCTAAAAAGTGACTGTTAGTAGGATATACATGTAAACAGGGCTAAAAAGTGACTGGTAGTAGGATATACATGTAAACAGGGCTAAAAAGTGACTGTTAGTAGGATATACATGTAAACAGGGCTAAAAAGTGACTGTTAGTAGGATATACATGTAAACAGGGCTAAAAAGTGACTGTTAGTAGGATATACATGTAAACAGGGCTAAAAAGTGACTGGTAGTAGGATATACATGTAAACAGGGCTAAAAAGTGACTGTTAGTAGGATATACATGTAAACAGGGCTAAAAAGTGACTGTTAGTAGGATATACATGTAAACAGGGCTAAAAAGTGACTGTTAGTAGGATATACATGTAAACAGGGCTAAAAAGTGACTGTTAGTAGGATATACATGTAAACAGGGCTAAAAAGTGACTGTTAGTAGGATATACATGTAAACAGGGCTAAAAAGTGACTGTTAGTAGGATATACATGTAAACAGGGCTAAAAAGTGACTGTTAGTAGGATATACATGTAAACAGGGCTAAAAAGTGACTGTTAGTAGGATATACATGTAAACAGGGCTAAAAAGTGACTGTTAGTAGGATATACATGTAAACAGGGCTAAAAAGTGACTGTTAGTAGGATATACATGTAAACAGGGCTAAAAAGTGACTGTTAGTAGGATATACATGTAAACAGGGCTAAAAAGTGACTGTTAGTAGGATATACATGTAAACAGGGCTAAAAAGTGACTGTTCGTAGGATATACATGTAAACAGGGCTAAAAAGTGACTGTTAGTAGGATATACATGTAAACAGGGCTAAAAAGTGACTGGTAGTAGGATATACATGTAAACAGGGCTAAAAAGTGACTGTTAGTAGGATATACATGTAAACAGGGCTAAAAAGTGACTGTTAGTAGGATATACATGTAAACAGGGCTAAAAAGTGACTGTTAGTAGGATATACATGTAAACAGGGCTAAAAAGTGACTGGTAGTAGGATATACATGTAAACAGGGCTAAAAAGTGACTGTTAGTAGGATATACATGTAAACAGGGCTAAAAAAGTGACTGGTAGTAGGATATACATGTAAACAGGGCTAAAAAGTGACTGGTAGCAAGAATATCTAAATATTTATGGTAATATACTAATGTTATTAGTAATAAATCAAATCAAATCCTATTTTATTTGTCACATACACATGGCTAGCAGATGTTAATGCGAGTGTAGCGAAATGCTTGTGCTTCTAGTTCCGACAATGCAGTGATAACCAACAAGTAATCTAACTAACAATTCCAAAACTACTGTCTTATACACAGTGTAAGGGGATAAGGAATATGTACATAAGGATATATGAATGAGTGATGGTACAGAGCAGCATACAGTAGATGGTATCGAGTACAATATATACATATGAGATGAGTGTGTAGACAAAGTAAACAAAGTGGCATAGTTAAAGTGGCTAGTGATACATGTGTTACATAAGGATGCAGTCGATGATGTAGAGTACAGTATATACATATGCATATGAGATGAATAATGTAGGGTAAGTAACATTATATAAGGTAGCATTGTTTAAAGTGGCTAGTGATATATTTACATCATTTCCCATCAATTCCCATTATTAAAGTGGCTGGAGTTGGGTCAGTGTCAATGACAGTGTGTTGGCAGCAGCCACTCAATGTTAGTGGTGGCTGTTTATCAGTCTGATGGCCTTGAGATAGAAGCTGTTTTTCAGTCTCTCGGTCCCAGCTTTGATGCACCTGTACTGACCTCGCCTTCTGGATGATAGCGGGGTGAACAGGCAGTGGTTCGGGTGGTTGATGTCCTTGATGATCTTTATGGCCTTCCTGTAACATCGGGTGGTGTAGGTGTCCTGGAGGGCAGGTAGTTTGCCCCCGGTGATACGTTGTGCAGTCCTCACTACCCTCTGGAGAGCCTTACGGTTGAGGGCGGAGCAGTTGCCGTACCAGGCGGTGATACAGCCCGCCAGGATGCTCTCGATTGTGCATCTGTAGAAGTTTGTGAGTGCTTTTGGTGACAGGCCGAATTTCTTCAGCCTCCTGAGGTTGAAGAGGCGCTGCTGCACCTTCTTCACGACGCTGTCAGTGTGAGTGGACCAATTCAGTTTGTCTGTGATGTGTATGCCGAGGAACTTAAAACTTGCTACCCTCTCCACTACTGTTCCATCGATGTGGATAGGGGGGTGTTCCCTCTGCTGTTTCCTGAAGTCCACAATCATCTCCTTAGTTTTGTTGACGTTGAGTGTGAGGTTATTTTCCTGACACCACACTCCGAGGGCCCTCACCTCCTCTCTGTAGGCCGTCTCGTCGTTGTTGGTAATCAAGCCTACCACTGTTGTGTCGTCCGCAAACTTGATGATTGAGTTGGAGGCGTGCGTGGCCACGCAGTCGTGGGTGAACAGGGAGTACAGGAGAGTGCTCAGAACGCACCCTTGTGGGGCCCCCGTGTTGAGGATCAGCGGGGAGGTGATGTTGTTGCCTACCCTCACCACCTGGGGGCGGCCCGTCAGGAAGTCCAGTACCCAGTTGCACAGGGCGGGGTCGAGACCCAGGGTCTCGAGCTTGATGACGAGCTTGGAGGGTACTATCAATGAACAGCAACGTAATGGAGGAATACATTGAAATCAATAATCATTTTACTAGCAGCGAGGATGGGATAACGGGATAATCTGTGGAAGAGTAGTTCCGTACCGTTGTCCAGCACAAACAAGTTGGCTAATAAAATGATGAAGACAGAGAGAGGGAAGTGATAAAGACCTGGAACACCCAGAGGGGTTGAAATGTAACGGAGCAGAAAGGCGAGCCCTGGTCTCAGGGGCAGACCCAACAGCATCCACACAACACAACACACCCCTGCAAAACGTAAACACAGTGGTGCAGCCCACATTGGGATTCATCCATTCAGAAATAAATTGAGGGGAGATATGTATAGGGCACTCTGAATGGAAATCTTACTGCTCTCTCTCCCTCTCCACCCCTTGAGTCTGTCTCCCTGCTCCCTCACATAGTAGCATATGTCTTACCCCAAACACCAGTTTCAATATGTTTGTAGAGGAGATCTTCATGCCAAATGGAAATGACCATTTCTCTCTCTCTCTCTCTCTCTCTCTCTCTCTCTCTCTCTCTCTCTCTCTCTCTCTCTCTCTCTCTCTCTCTCTCTCTCTCTCTCTCTCTCTCTCTCTCTCTCTCTCTCTCTCTAAGTTTCTCCCTCTCTTTTGAGCATCTGTTCAACGTTCTGCTGAAAAGGTCAGTATGCCTGCTGTGGACAAACAGCACGTGGGGATATGTAAATAATAGTATTGCCATCAGTGATCACTAAGTAGCTAAGTCACTCTGTAGAGCAGGATAAGGAGGCATGTACGCTCATGTGCCGGCACACACACACACACACACACACACACACACACACACACACACACACACACACACACACACACACACACACACACACACACACACACACACACACACACACACACACACACACACACACACACACACACACACACACACACACACACACACACACACACACACACACACACACACACACACTAGTGTAGTGGAGGAAACATGAGCACTCCCACTGATTAAGCCCTGTACATGATCAGGCCTCCTGTCTATGTTGTCACGGAGCACCAGGCGAGAGGAGTGTTCCGCCGTACAGCACTTCCGCGTGTCTCCGCCTCAACAAAACGAATAAGCTCACACTCCAGGGTTCATTGAATCACTGATGCTCGTGTCCAGCTCACAACCTTCCTCGTGTTCTAGCCAAACAAAGTGACAACGATACAGGCCGTTTATTTTCCTCACGCTGACAGCACAATGCACAAACAGTCACACACTCATGGGATGTTTTATGTGGAGTGAGTCAGTGGGGAGAAGGAGTCCGAAATGGCAACCTGCTCCCTGGTCTAAATAGGGCACTACTTTTGACCAGGGCCCATAGGGCACTACTTAAAAGTAGGGCATTTTATAGAAAATAGGTGTCCATTTCAGACGCAGGTACTCTACACTCCAACCATTCTTTCATAATGCCGGGGAAACAAACGCGGGGTGATGTTGCATGTACAGCGTAGTGACAGGGAGAAGCGAGGAGGCTGACAGCGCGTGAGAGAGACATCTCGGGATACAGGACCTGACAGACGATTGACAGATAGGTGGCTACCGGCCATTCCATCATAGACCTGTGCTGTATGAAAAGCCAGAGTGTCGTTGGAGTGTCGTTGGATGTTCAAATCAACTGCCCCCCCCCCCCTCCCGCCAAGGCTGTACATGAAGCTGGATAACCATTTATCCATCAGAGAGACAGCCTACTCACTGACACATATACATACGTACATATGGACACTGTGTTAACAACCCTCCAGGCGAGCTTCAATGCCATACAACTCTCCTTCCGTGGCATCCAATTGCTCTTAAATACAAGTGAAACTAAATGCATGCTCTCCAACCGACCGCTGCCTGCACCTGCCCGCCTGTCCAACATCACTACTCTGGACGGCTCTGACTTAGGATACGTGGACAACTACAAATACCTAGGTGTCTGGTTAGACTGTAAACTCTCCTTCCAGACCCACATCAAACATCTCCAATCCAAAGTTAAATCTAGAATTGGCTTCCTATGTCGCAACAAAGCATCCTTCACTCATGCTGCCAAACATACCCTCGTAAAACTGACCATCCTACCAATCCTCGACTTCGGCGATGTAATTTACAAAAGAGCCTCCAATACCCTACTCAATAAATTGGATGCAGTCTATCACAGTGCCATCCATTTTGTCACCAAAGCCCCATATACTACCCACCATTGCGACCTGTACGCTCTCGTTGGCTGGCCCTCGCTTCATACTCATCGCCAAACCCACTGGCTCCATGTCATCTACAAGAACCTGCTAGGTAAAGTCCCCCCTTATCTCAGCTCGCTGGTCACCATAGCATCACCCACCTGTAGCACGCGCTCCAGCAGGTATATCTCTCTGGTCACCCCCAAAACCAATTCTTTCTTTGGCCGCCTCTCCTTCCAGTTCTCTGCTGCCAATGACTGGAACGAACTACAAAAATCTCTGAAACTGGAAACACTTATCTCCCTCACTAGTTTTAAGCACCAGTTGTCAGAGCAGCTCACAGATTATTGCACCTGTACATAGCCCATCTATAATTTAGCCCAAACAACTACCTCTTTCCCTACTGTATTTATTTTATTTATTTATTTATTTTGCTCCTTTGCACCCCATTATTTTTATTTCTACTTTGCACATTCTTCCACTGCAAATCTACCATTCCAGTGTTTTTGTCATGTTTTGTCATATATTGTCTTGTCCTTGTGCTTTCCCTTCTGTTCGTTTCCCCCTGCTGGTCTTATTAGGTTCGTTCCCTTTTTCTATCCCTCTCTCTCCCCCTCCCGCTCTCTCTTCTCTCTATCGTTCCGTTCCTGTTCCCAGCTGTTCCTCATTCTCCTAACTCACTCATTTACTCTTTTCACACCTGTCCCCTATTTTGCCCTCTGATTAGAGTCCCTATTTCTCCCCTTGTTTTCCGCTTCTGTCCTTGTCGGATCCTTGTATGATGTTCGCTGTGCTGTGTCCTTGTCTCGCTCTGTCGTGTCTTGTCTCCTTCAGATGCTGCGTGTGAGCAGGTGTCTTAGTCTGCTACGGTCGGTGCCTTCCCGAAGCAACCTGCAGTCAATGGTCGAGTCTCCAGTCTGTCCTCGTTACTACGAGTGGATTTAAGTTTTTTCCTGTTTTGTTTTCTTCTTGATTTTTCCAGGATTATTACTTTTGCCATATACTGGAATAAAGACTCTGTTTTCGCTAAGTCGCTTTTGGGTCCTCATTCACCTGCATAACAGAAGGATCCGACCAAGAATGGACCCAGCGACTACGGATTCTCGTAACACTGCCGTCGAGATCCAGGGAGCTATGCTCGGCAGACACGAGCAGGAATTGTCTGCTGCTCGTCATGCCGTTGAGACCCTGGCCGCTCAGGTTTCCGACCTCTCAGGACAGTTTCAGAGTCTTCGTCTCGTGCCACCAGCTACTTCCTGGTCTTCCGAGTCTCCGGAACCTAGGGTTAATAACCCACCATGTTATTCTGGGCAGCCCACTGAGTGCCGTTCCTTTCGCACCCAGTGTGATATTGTGTTCTCTCTCCAACCCAACACATACTCAAGAGAGAGAACTCGGATTGCTTACGTCATTTCACTCCTTACTGGTCGGGCTCGAGAGTGGGGCACAGCTATCTGGGAGGCAAGGGCTGAGTGTTCTAACAATTATCTGAACTTTAAAGAGGAGATGATACGGGTTTTTGATCGTTCAGTTTTTGGTAGGGAGGCTTCTAGGGCCTTGGCTTCCCTATGTCAAGGTGATCGATCCATAACGGATTACTCTATAGAGTTTCGCACTCTTGCTGCCTCTAGTGACTGGAACGAGCCGGCGCTGCTTGCTCGTTTTCTGGAGGGACTCCACGCTGAGGTTAAGGATGAGATTCTCTCCCGGGAGGTTCCTTCCAGTGTGGACTCTTTGATTGCACTCGCCATCCGCATAGAACGACGGGTAGATCTTCGTCACCGAGCTCGTGGAAGAGAGCTCGCGTTAACGGTGTTCCCCCTCTCCGCATCGCAACCATCTCCTCCCTCCGGCTCAGAGACTGAGCCCATGCAGCTGGGAGGTATTCGCATCTCGACTAAGGAGAGGGAACGGAGGATCACCAACCGCCTTTGCCTCTATTGCGGTTCTGCTGGACATTTTGTCAATTCATGTCCAGTAAAGCCAGAGCTCATCAGTAAGCGGAGGGCTACTGGTGAGCGCTACTACTCAGGTCTCTCCATCAAGATCCTGTACTACCATGTCGGTCCATCTACGCTGGACCGGTTCGGCTGCTTCATGCAGTGCCTTGATAGACTCTGGGGCTGAGGGTTGTTTTATGGACGAAGCATGGGCTCGGAAACATGACATTCCTCTCAGACAGTTAGGGAAGCCCACGCCCATGTTCGCCTTAGATGGTAGTCTTCTCCCCAGTATCAGATATGAGACACTACCTTTAACCCTCACAGTATCTGGTAACCACAGTGAGACCATTTCCTTTTTGATTTTTCGTTCACCTTTTACACCTGTTGTTTTGGGTCATCCCTGGCTAGTATGTCATAATCCTTCTATTAATTGGTCTAGTAATTCTATCCTATCCTGGAACGTTTCTTGTCATGTGAAGTGTTTAATGTCTGCTATCCCTCCTGTTTCTTCTGTCCCCTCTTCTCAGGAGGAACCTGGTGATTTGACAGGAGGGCCGGAGGAATATCATGATCTGCGCACGGTCTTCAGTCGGTCCAGAGCCAACTCCCTTCCTCCTCACCGGTCGTATGATTGTAGTATTGATCTTCTTCCGGGGACCACTCCCCCTCGGGGTAGACTATACTCTCTGTCGGCTCCCGAACGTAAGGCTCTCGAGGATTATTTGTCTGTTTCTCTTGACGCCGGCACCGTAGTGCCTTCTTCCTCTCCTGCCGGAGCGGGTTTTTTTTTTGTTAAGAAGAAGGACGGTACTCTGCGCCCCTGCGTGGATTATCGAGGGATGAATGACATAACGGTTAAGAATCGTTATCCGCTTCCCCTTATGTCATCAGCCTTCGAGATTCTGCAGGGAGCCAGGTTCTTTACTAAGTTGGACCTTCGTAATGCTTACCATCTCGTGCACATCAGAGAGGGGGACGAGTGGAAAACGGCGTTTAACACTCCGTTAGGGCATTTTGAGTACCGGGTTCTGCCGTTTGGTCTCGCTAATGCTCCAGCTGTTTTTCAGGCATTAGTTAATGATGTACTGAGAGACATGCTGAACATCTTTGTTTTTGTCTACCTTGACGATATCCTGATTTTTTCACCGTCACTCGAGATTCATGTTCAGCACGTTCGACGTGTACTCCAACGCCTTTTAGAGAATTGTCTCTACGTGAAGGCTGAGAAGTGCGCCTTTCATGTCTCCTCTGTCACATTTCTCGGTTCTGTTATTTCCGCTGAAGGCATTCAGATGGATCCCGCTAAGGTCCAGGCTGTCAGTGATTGGCCCGTTCCAAGGTCACGTGTCGAGTTGCAGCGCTTTCTAGGTTTCGCTAATTTCTATCGGCGTTTCATTCGTAATTTCGGTCAAGTTGCTGCCCCTCTCACAGCTCTTACTTCTGTCAAGACGTGCTTTAAGTGGTCCGGTTCCGCCCAGGGAGCTTTTGATCTCCTCAAGAAGCGTTTTACGTCCGCTCCTATCCTCGTTACTCCTGACGTCACTAAACAATTCATTGTCGAGGTTGACGCTTCAGAGGTGGGCGTGGGAGCCATTCTATCCCAGCGCTTCCAGTCTGACGATAAGGTCCATCCTTGCGCTTATTTTTCTCATCGCCTGTCGCCATCGGAACGCAACTATGATGTGGGTAACCGCGAACTGCTCGCCATCCGCTTAGCCCTAGGCGAATGGCGACAGTGGTTGGAGGGGGCGACCGTTCCTTTTGTCGTTTGGACTGACCATAAGAACCTTGAGTACATCCGTTCTGCCAAACGACTTAATGCACGTCAAGCTCGTTGGGCGTTGTTTTTTGCTCGTTTCGAGTTTGTGATTTCTTATCGCCCGGGTAATAAGAACACCAAGCCTGATGCCTTATCCTGTCTCTTTAGTTCTTCTGTGGCTTCTACCGATCCCGAGGGGATTCTTCCTTATGGGCGTGTTGTCGGGTTGACTGTCTGGGGAATTGAGAGACAGGTTAAGCAAGCACTCACTCACACTGCGTCGCCGCGCGCTTGTCCTAGTAACCTTCTTTTCGTTCCTGTTTCTACTCGTCTGGCTGTTCTTCAGTGGGTTCACTCTGCCAAGTTAGCTGGCCATCCCGGCGTTCGAGGTACACTTGCTTCTATTCGCCAGCGGTTTTGGTGGCCTACTCAGGAGCGTGACACGCGCCGTTTCGTGGCTGCTTGTTCGGACTGCGCGCAGACTAAGTCAGGTAACTCTCCTCCTGCCGGTCGTCTCAGACCGCTTCCCATTCCTTCTCGACCATGGTCTCACATCGCCTTAGACTTCATTACCGGTCTGCCTTCGTCTGCGGGGAAGACTGTGATTCTTACGGTTGTCGATAGGTTCTCTAAGGCGGCACATTTCATTCCCCTCGCTAAGCTTCCTTCCGCTAAGGAGACGGCACAAATCATCATTGAGAATGTGTTCAGAATTCATGGCCTCCCGTTAGACGCCGTTTCAGACAGAGGTCCGCAATTCACGTCACAGTTTTGGAGGGACTTCTGTCGTTTGATTGGTGCTTCCGTCAGTCTCTCTTCCGGTTTTCATCCCCAGTCTAACGGTCAAGCAGAAAGGGCCAATCAGACGATTGGTCGCATATTACGCAGCCTTTCTTTTAGAAACCCTGCGTCTTGGGCAGAACAGCTCCCTGGGCAGAATACGCTCACAACTCGCTTCCTTCGTCTGCTACCGGGCTATCTCCGTTTCAGAGTAGTCTGGGTTACCAGCCTCCTCTGTTCTCGTCCCAGCTCGCCGAGTCCAGCGTTCCCCCCGCTCAGGCGTTTGTCCAACGTTGTGAGCGCACCTGGAGGAGGGTGAGGTCTGCACTTTGCCGTTACAGGGCGCAGACTGTGAGAGCCGCCAATAAACGTAGGATTAAGAGTCCTAGGTATTGTCGCGGCCAGAGAGTGTGGCTTTCCACTCGTAACCTTCCCCTTACGACAGCTTCTCGTAAGTTGACTCCGCGGTTCATTGGTCCGTTCCGTGTCTCCCAGGTCGTCAATCCTGTCGCTGTGCGACTGCTTCTTCCGCGACATCTTCGTCGCGTCCATCCTGTCTTCCATGTCTCCTGTGTCAAGCCCTTTCTTCGCGCCCCCGTTCGTCTCCCCCCGTCCTTGTCGAGGGCGCACCTATTTACAAGGTACGTAGGATCATGGACATGCGTTCTCGGGGACGTGGTCACCAGTACTTAGTGGATTGGGAGGGTTACGGTCCTGAGGAGAGGAGTTGGGTTCCATCTCGGGACGTGCTGGACCGTTCGCTGATTGATGATTTCCTCCGTTGCCGCCAGGATTCCTCCTCGAGTGCGCCAGGAGGCGCTCGGTGAGTGGGGGGGTACTGTCATGTTTTGTCATATATTGTCTTGTCCTTGTGCTTTCCCTTCTGTTCGTTTCCCCCTGCTGGTCTTATTAGGTTCGTTCCCTTTTTCTATCCCTCTCTCTCCCCCTCCCTCTCTCTCTTCTCTCTATCGTTCCGTTCCTGCTCCCAGCTGTTCCTCATTCTCCTAACTCACTCATTTACTCTTTTCACACCTGTCCCCTATTTTGCCCTCTGATTAGAGTCCCTATTTCTCCCCTTGTTTCCGCTTCTGTCCTTGTCGGATCCTTGTATGATGTTCGCTGTGCTGTGTCCTTGTCTCGCCCTGTCGTGTCTTGTCTCCTTCAGATGCTGCGTGTGAGCAGGTGTCTAAGTCTGCTACGGTCAGTTTTTTTCCTGTTTTGTTTTCTTCTTGATTTTTCCAGGATTATTACTTTTGCCATATACTGGAATAAAGACTCTGTTTTCGCTAAGTCGCTTTTGGGTCCTCATTCACCTGCATAACAGTTTTACTTGCTACATTGTATTTACTTTGCCACCATGGCCTTTTTTTTGCCTTTACCTCCCTTATCTCACCTCATTTGCTCACATCGTATATAGACTTGTTTCTACTGTATTATTGACTGTATGTTTGTTTTACTCCATGTGTAAGTCTGTGTCGTTGTATGTGTCGAACTGCTTTGCTTTATCTTGGCCAGGTCGCAATTGTAAATGAGAACTTGTTTTCAACTTGCCTACCTGGTTAAATAAAGGTGAAATAAAATAAAATAAAACATATCCCACAGTTCCCCGGCTCTCTACCAGCTAATCACAGGAAAGCCAACAGAGAGAGGTTAACAGCTCGTCCGAGAGGGCGCCGTGCGATAAATCACCTGATCTATAAATCACCTGGCATCCCAAATAACTTCTCCTTTAAGTGACCAAGACGAAACAATCTGTGCAGACACTGTATTGAATGAGTGAAAGACAAAACATTTGCATGGAATGATTTATCTGACCTGCCTGTGTGAATGACTATGAACACATCTACAAGCGCAAGTCAAAACACATTTTTCACTGGAGGTGAAAACGTTAGAGCATATAATAACGGAGAGCACAGGAGAGGGAAGAAGAGAACTCGGTTCCCATCCAGGGGAATACGAGAGTGAGTAAAAGGTGTGAATCAATGCTCTGTCTGTCCGTGACAGAAACCCAACAGCACACACCTCCCTCTCTTGTTGAGAGACAGACACAAGCGAGGGAGCAAGGAGGATAAGAGAGGCAGTAAGGGAGGGAGGTAGGCGTCGAAGGAAAGAGTGCAGAAAGAGGGGTGTGATAGAGGGGAGTAACAGAAGACGAGGCCGTTCTGAGTCATTGGGCGCTCTGACAGTACGGTGATGAGTCAGAGCGAATTGGAGGGGTCCTCAATGGATCATGTCCTCTTCACATGTGCCCGATGAAAATACAAGAGTGAGGCCCTTCTATTCCAACACGGGAACAGCTCGTGAGTCACTCAGAAAGCGTGGGTGGGGGGGGGGGGGGCTAACAGTGTGGCGGTAGATCAATGTGTTTGCCCGTGATACGAACACAAACACAATCCCACAGAGAGAGAGAGAGACTGAGAGAGTGGGGTAGGCAACCGCAACTCTATTACGGCTCAGTCTTGTTGTAGCACAGCATTACCTGGCTCCACCTAATCCGTCTCCGCTCGCACCAGTTGCAGCGGCTCCTGCGCTCTCCACCCCAGTGAGGCCCTGGGGTCACCTGCCTTGCTGACTGACCTATTTAGATCCAGGGTTTCACGGGCAGAGGTGGAATGTGCCAGGGAAATCACCCGCCTCATCCAATCACATGGTTCGCGCCGCATCGCTCCATCTTGATTCGCTAAGAGCTCTCTGTGGGACACAGAGATGTTATACCTGTCCTGCCAAAGATAGATAACCTGCTACAGGCTGTACTCTACTGACAACGTGTTTCAATTCCCAACCCAGTCTGGAAGCCTACGCCATATAATTACATACAGATTCTTTCATTGAGAAGGTCTCTATCGACTACACATGCTTTGTTGTCTGAGAATATACAGTCCGACTGTGAAATGTCTTTCACCCCCCCCCCCTCCCCCCCATCTCTGAAGTAGGGAGGCTCTCTCTCTTCATGGTTCCCAGGGGGGGCCACTCTCTCTAAACCCTACATTACGGCCTGGCTGTATAGCACTTCTCACGACAACAACAACCACTGTCTAAATGGGATCGGCATACCCGCATGCGTACACACGCAGGCATGTACATCCACTCCGGGTGGGCACTTGGCACCAGGAGCAAAACGTTTTGCTGGAGAGAAGACATTAGTTCCTTCAGACCGAAATTCCACACACACCTGAGCAGGGACGAAACAACCCATTTTGCAACAGCCCCACTCTTTAGAGTTCTCCTTAGATGCATCAAATCCTATCCCTACTTCCTTATCATTCTGTGGCACACCAACTGGCCCCTGCATAGATGGCACCTTACACGTATGGAAGCCATTAAGATAAGAGATACAGTTGAAGTCGGAAGTTTACAAACACCTTAGCCAAATACATTTAAACTCAGTTTTTCTCAATTCCTGACATTTAATCTGAGTAGAAATTCCTTGTTTAGGTCAGTTAGGATCACCACATTTTTTTAAGAATGTGAAATGTCAGAATAATAGTAGAGAGAATGATTTATTTCAGCTTTTATTTCTTTCATCACATTCCCAGTGGGTCAGAAGTTTACATACACTCAATTAGTATTTGGTAGGATTGCCTGTATATTGTTTAACTTGGGTCAAACATGTCATGAAACCTTCCACAAGCTTCCCACAATAAGTTGGGTGAATTTTGGCCCATTCCTCCTGACAGAGCTGGTGTAACTGAGTCAGGTTTGTAGGCCTCCTTGCTCGCACACGCTTTTTCAGTTCTGCCCACAAATTTTCTATAAGATTGAGATCAGGGCTTTGTGATGGCCACTCCAATACCTTGACTTTGTTGTCCTTAAGCCATTTTGCCACAACTCTGGAAGTATGTTTGGGGTCATTGTCCATTTGGAAGACCCATTTGCGACCAAGCTTCAACTTCCTGACTGACGTCTTGAGATGTTGCTTCAGTATATCCACGTAATTTTCCCGCCTCATGATGCCATCTATTTTGTGAAGTGCACCAGTCCCTCCTGCAGCAAAGCACCCCCACAACATGATGCTGCCACCCCCGTGCTTTATTCGGCTTCCAAGCATCCCACTTTTCCTCCAAACATAACAATGGTCATTTAGGCCAAATAGTTCTATTTTTGTTTCATCAGACATTTCTCCAAAAAGTATGATCTTTGTCCCCATGTGCTGTTGCAAACTGTAGTCTGGCTTTCTAATGGCGGTTTTGGAGCAGTTGCTTCTTACTTGCTGAGCAGCCTTTCAGGTTATGTCGATATAGGACTCGTTTTACTGTGGATATAGATACTTTTGTACCTGTTTCCTCCACAAGGTCCTTTGCTGTTGTTCTGGGATTGATTTGCACTTTTCGCACTAAAGTACGTTCATCTCTAGGAGACAGAACGTGTCTCCTTCCTGAGCGGTATGATGACTGTGTGGCCCCATGGTATTTATACTATTGTTTGTTCAGATGAACGTGGTGCCTTCAGGCATTTGGAAATTGCTCTCAAGGATGAACCACTTATGGAGGTCTACAATTTTTTTCTGAGGTCTTGGCTGATTTCTTTTGATTTTCCCATGATGTCAAGCAAAGAGGCACTGAGTTTGAAGGTAGGCCTTGAAATACATCCACAGGTACACCTCCAATTGACTCAAATTATGTCAATTAGCCTATCAGAAGCTTCTAAAGCATTGGAATTTTCCAAGCTGTTTAAATGCACAGTCAACTTAGTGTATGTAAACTTCTGACCCACTGGAATTGTGATACAGTGAATTATAAGTGAAATAATCTGTCTGTAAACAATTGGTGGGAAAATGACTTGTGTCATGCACAAAGTAGATGTCCCAACCGACTTGAAATTTGTGGAGTGGTTGAAAAACGAGTTTTAATGACTCCGACCTAAGTGTATGTAAACCTCCGACTACAACTGTATATGCATAGAGAATGGAAGTGTCATGGACCTCAGTGGCAGGCGTGGCAGACAGGACAGCCATTCCTCATCCACATCCTCATAGGGCTGTGGTCAAAATCAATGCACTATTGTCTCCCCCCTCTCTCTCTCTCACTCGCAGGTCTAGGGAGGAGGCAGGAGGGAGGAGGGCGCAGATGGAGCGAGGAGAGAGGCAATGTGAGGTGACATGGATTATCTCATTCCTGGTTTTACGGAGCAATGCGCTACAGTATTCTCCACGTAGCCACAGAGAGATGTTAGCTGTAACGCACGGAAACCACCATCAATATTGCAAGACACAAAGTTAAGAGCGAGGAGTTGAGAACTTGTGGTGTGTTTAGAGCTGCGTAATGAATGATGACTCATTTGCTGCACAGCCGGGTGCAACACAGCAAACTTGTCTGTCTTGCAATTTCCTCCTACCACTGTAAATATTACATGGCATCTAAAAATGACATTGCTGGAGTTACGTTGGTTGAATAACTTAGGAGCTGGGCTGTGCCGGGCAGGGCAAGGCAAGGCGCTTGGGCATTGAGGGTGTTGGTTCTGTATGAGGGGAAAGGATGAGGAGCATGAGGAGGAGGAGGAGGAGGAGGAGGAGGAGGAGGAGGAGGAGGAGGAGGAGGAGGAGGAGGAGGAGGAGGAGGAGGAGGAGGAGGAGGAGGAGGAGGAGGAAGAAGAGGAGGAGGAGGAGGAGGAAGAAGAGGAGGAGGGCAGCATGTTGTATTATTGATGGAACTGAGATGGGGACTCCATTGAAAAGTTGAGCGACAGGGAAAAATGTAGATTTCCACGTAAATAGACATACCCAAACGTTAGTTTGCCTTCTCCCAAGCTGGGCTCACTCGCTCAGAAGAAGAGATAATCTATTATTTCCCTGGGCCTCCATCGTTCAGAGGAAGGACCAATCGATTCTTTTGTCTGGATAAGACACAGAAAATATGACACGTCCCTCCCTATGCAAAAGTGGGGTCTGAAACCTGACACTTCAAGTCAGCTCTGCTGAGAGAGTGAAGGCGGAGAGCAATCAGACGGGGCTGTCTGGCACGGGACTTTTTAAATTTGGAATTCAACATGAATTTCAACATGAATTCACATGATTTCTGCAGTTTACTGTTGCAAAATCCACAACCCATTTTAGGCGTTTGACAATGCATCCACATCAATCATCAATCGGAAGTGCTGAAAAAAAGATCATCGATATTCATGAGGCTAACGCCGCTTTATTTTTCTTCTCGTACTTCTCGTACTTCTCATACTTCTCATACTTCTCGTACTTCTCGTACTTCTCGTACTTCTCGTACTTCTCGTACTTCGCATACTTCTCGTACTTCTCGTACTTCGCGTACTTCGCGTACTTCTCGTACTTCTCGTACTCTCCCAAACGTTTTTATTGCATATCATAAATGACACCCAATTATCTCCTTCTGCACAGTCATGTGTGAGAGAAAGAGAGAGGCAGAGAGAGAGGGTCTCTCTCTCTCTCTCTCTCTCTCTCTCTCTCTCTCTCTCTCTCTCTCTCTCTCTCTCTCACTCCCCTCTCCTTCTCTGTCCCCCTTTCGCTCTTTCACCCTCCTTCTTTCCCTGTGGACTAAAGCTCTACTCTTAGTCAGTCTTCCTTCCATGTGAAAGCCCAGCCATGACGGTGACAGCTGTTCTATACTTCCAGCTAGTCTATTTCCAGCCTCTCTGTGACTGGGAAGTATAAATGGGACAGGGATTTCTTTCAGTGCTTTCATCACACACATGTGCCAGAGAGCAGGATTACACACGTTTTAAAAAACAACCACAAATAGATTAGCAAGCAAGCAAATATGCATGCGCACACACACAAACACACGCACACACACTAACACGTGGGATGGATTAGTTATCCATAGTGATTATTATTACATACAAAGACATAGATCACTTTCCTGCACATACACACACACACACACACGCCATTTTCGAGGTTCACACAACCATTTTCAGGCTATTTCTGAGTAACTCATTCAGAGGGCTAGACGCGCATGGAGCGGGTCTTGTGGACTGCATGAATTGGTCTAAACCAGACTGGTATTCACCAGCATCACAGATGAATGAATATCACCACTCACACACGAACATAGGCAAACAAACGCACACACACACACACACACACACACACGCACACACACACACACACACACACACACACACACACACACACACACACACACACACACACACACACACACACACACACACACACACACACACACACACACACACACACACACACACACACACACACACACACACAGGATCATTAGGTCTCGACATGATTTATCTTGATCTGTGGCAGTGTTAAGGTATTCATGGATAAGGCTAGGAGAACATTGTGATTGATGAGGTTTGCAGTGTGGACGTAGGAGGTGTGGCTGTAAATTAGTCTAATATGGAACGCCACGCTGATGCTACTTGCCGCGCACTGCTCCCTCCTCATGAAGGATTGAATACACTATAGAGACTGTCGGCATTTCTAAAATACTTGAGATAGATGTTGCCCTCAGCCACAGATTTAGGATCAGATTACCCTTACCCCCAAGCCCAACCTTATAACCATCAGGGGAATAAGAAATATCTGACACTGACACATGGGTTTAGGGAAAATTCTGATTTCTAACCTACAAACCTACCGATATATAATCAATCTCTCCTTCCTTCTCTCCAGTGTTGGGATGTGTGTGTGTGTGTGTGTGTGTGTGTGTGTGTGTGTGTGTGTGTGTGTGTGTGTGTGTGTGTGTGTGTGTGTGTGTGTGTGTGTGTGTGTGTGTGTGTGTGTGTGTGTGTGTGTGTGTGTGTGTGTGTGTGTGTGTGTGTGTGTGTGTGTGTGTGCGCGTGTGCGTGTGTGTGTGTAGGGTGCTAACACATTATTACAGCGCCTTCAGAAAGCATTCAACTCCCTTGACTTTTTCCACATTTTGTTGTGTTACGGCCTGAATTTAATATTGATTAAATTGAGATTTTGCGTCACTAATCTAAGTCAAAGTAGAATGTTGTGTTTTGACTTTTTTTAAATTAAAAAATTCAAATGAAAAGCTGAAATGTCTTGAGTTATGGCAAGCCTAAATAAGTTCAGGAGTAAAAATGTCCTTAACAAGTCACATAATAAGTTACATGGACTCACTCTGTGTGCAATAATAACGTTTCACATGATTTGTGTATGACTAACCCATCTTTGCACCACACACATACAAGTATCTGTAGGGTGCCTCAGTCAAGCACATTTTCAAACACAAAGACCAGGGAGGTTTTCCAACGTCTCGCAAAAAAGGGCACCGATTGGTGGATGGGATGAAGAAATAACATTGAATATCCTTTTGAGCATGGTGAAGTTATTCATTAGTCTTTAGATGGTGTATCAATACACCCAGTCACTACAAAGATAACGGCTTCCTTCCTAAATCAGTTGCCGGAGAGGAAGGAAACTGCTCAGGGATTTCAACATGAGGCTAATAGTCATTTTTCAACCGTTACAGAGTTTAATGGCTGTGATGGAAGAAAACTGAGGACGGATCAACAACATTGTAGTTACTCCAAGATACTAACCTAAATAACATAGTGAAAATAAGGAAGCCTGTACAGAATACAAATATTCCTAAACATCCTGTTTGCAACAAGGCACTAAATAAATCAAATAAAACAAATGTAAAAAACAGGGCGTAGATACAGTATGTACTTTTTGTCCTGAATACAAAGCATTATGTTTGGGGAAAATCCAACACAACACATAACTTAGAACCACTCTACCTATTTAAAGCATGGTGGTGGCTGCATCATGTTATGGCTATGTTTGTCATCGGCCAGAACTAGGGAGGTTTTTAAGATGAAAGGAAACGGAATGGAGCTAGGCTAAGCACCGGCAAAATCCTAGAGGAAAACCTGGTTCAGTCTGCTTTCCACCAGACATTGGAAGACAAATTCACCTTTCAGATGGACAATAACTTAAAACACAAGGCCAAATTTGCTTACCAAGACGACATTGAATGTTCCTGAGTGGCCTAGTTACAGTTTTGACTTAAATTGGCACAAAAATGTATGGCAAGACATGAAATTGGCCTTCTAGCAATGATCAACAACCAATTTGACAGAGCTTGAAGAATTTTAAGAATGATGATGAGTAAATATTGTACAATCCAGATCTGCAAAGCTCTTAGAGACTTAGAGACCAAAAAAGACTCACAGCTGTAATTGCTGCCGAAGGTGTTCCTAACATACATGTACTGTATATAGAATACATATTTAAGATATACAGTGCCTTGCGAAAGTATTCGGCCCCCTTGAACTTTGCAACCTTTTGCCACATTTCAGGCTTCAAACATAAAGATATAAAACTGTATATTTTTGTTAAGAATCAACAACAAGTGGGACACAATCATGAAGTGGAACGACATTTATTAGATATTTCAAACTTTTTTTTAAAATCAAAAACTGAAAAATTGGGCGTGCAAACTTATTCAGCCCCTTTACTTTCAGTGCAGCAAACTCTCTCCAGAAGTTCAGTGAGGATCTCTGAATGATCCAATGTTGACCTAAATGACTAAAAAATGTTTTGATTTTATTCTCCCACCTTGACATACAGAGTATTTTGTGTTCATCGTTGACAATTAAATCAATTTTGAATACTTTCCAAAGGCACTGTAGCTGTTGATCAGTCGATACAACAGGATACTAATTCCTCCAATTTGGAGAGGTGAACTAGCACGTGGGGGCACAGACTAAAACTAGCAGAAGACACACATCACAAATCCATACTCCGTGTCATACGCACACACTCACACGTGTGTGTGTGTGTGTGTGTGTGTGTGTGTGTGTGTGTGTGTGTGTGTGTGTGTGTGTGTGTGTGTGTGTGTGTGTGTGTGTGTGTGTGTGTGTGTGTGTGTGTGTGTGTGTGTGTGTGTGTGTGTGTGAGGGGGTGTGTGTGTGGGTGTGTGTGTGGGTGTGTGTGTGTGCACGCACGGTGTTGGTTAGTCACTGGCCATGTGGGTCATACATCTCCCACCTGCAGCCCAGCAAGCAGAGAACACATACAGATCGGAGGGACAGATTGAAGACTGCATCGACAGAGCAGTGAGGAGCATCTGGACATGGTGAATCACTGAGTTCTCGCCAGCAAAAGCTATGAGGAGGACAACTCTAATCTGTAAGAGAGAACCAGAGAGAGAGAGAGATATCCCCCCCCCCACATCCCCCCACTTTCCTCTAAAGTCTGAAGCACAGATGATTTTCATTATTTTACCCACCAATCAGGGACTGATTCGGATTTGGGATTAACCAATTGAGAAACAATCTCTGGTCAATTGTTCTAGTAGCGATCCTAGTAGTAGGGATAGACATGCACGTACAGTGTCTCTATGTGAGTATCCCTGTCCTAATGTGTCCTAGTCGTACACTACATAGGGAACAGGGTGCTATTTGAGATGCAGCCCGGGGGGAAGGTCATTAAGGAAGATGTCAGTGAAGCTGATCAACTTTATGAAAGAGGACTGTAGCATACACTCTACTGCTAGCCCTGCTAACCCACATACAGATAACAAGCTAACCAATTACCTTTACCAATCCTCATCCTCTCTGTGGTATACCCTGACCCCTTGTCCCCACTGCCTTCATACCCGCAGGCACACACACACACACACACACACACACACACACACACACACACACACACACACACACACACACACACACACACACACACACACACACACACACACACACACACACACACACACACACACACACACAGACACACACACACACACACAGACACACACACACACACACACACACACACACACACACACACACACACACACACACACACACACACACACACACACACACACACACACACACACACACACACACACACACACACACACACACACACACACACACACACACACACACACACACACACAGACACACACACACACACACACACACACACACACACACACACACACACACACACACACACACACACACACACACACACACACACACACACACAGACACACACACAGACACAGACAGGTGAGTGAGAGACAGAGTAATTGTTGGGACACTTGTGACGGCAGCTGTGAAGTCCTTTGTGACAGACAAGACACTTCCTGGATGATGAATTCATTCAGTTTTTCTTTGCGTCCCATAATTCCCCCCACCTGCAGCGCCCTCCTCCTGGGCAACTTAATGACTGCAGAGTCGATTAAACATTTTGGAATAGGGCGCCATTTAGGACACATTGTGCTACTAACCTTTCCAGGTTTGTGTGATTCACAGTGTGTCATGATTGCCCTGACTCACCTACTGTTCTGGTTCCCGGAGCGAGAGACTGGAGTCCACCAACGACTGACATTTAAGTAGTTGTTTTTGAATCTATACTAGTATTCTCTGGCCACTCTGACAGTAGTTGGTATGTATTTGTTACCAGTACCACGAACACAGTCTATTCCTCGCACAAAAAATTCAAAGAAATGACAATTATCGGAACAAAAAATTATCTAAAATGAGAATGTAAAAATACAATACCTCCCATGAAAAAAATACACAACATTGTTATGCATTCCACACCTCTGTCCTCCACCAAAAGGTTTATCATAGCTTGAGAGTTGATGAAAAAGACAGTGTAGGTGTGAAGTTTTCTCAGCTCAACATAAAGTGAAGGTCGCTTTGGGAGCGACTCAGATACATTTGATAAGGAAGTGTGCAACAAGGCCCGATGAGCCAGTCGGAGAGTGGGTGTGTGTGTGTGTGTGTGTATCAGTCTACGCCTGTATGCATGCATGTGTGCGCGTATGCATACCTGCTTTCGTTCATCCCTGGATGTGTGTGTGTGTGTGTGTGTGTGTGTGTGTGTGTGTGTGTGTGTGTGTGTGTGTGTGTGTGTGTGCGTGCGTGCGTGCGTGCGTGCGTGCGTGTGTGTGTGTGTGTGTGTGTGCGCGCGTGTGTGTGTTTGTGTGTGTTTGTGTGTGTTTGTGTGCGCGCGCGCGCGTGTGTGTGTGTGTGTGTGTGTGTGTGTGTGTGTGTGTGTGTGTGTGTGTGTGTGTGTGTGTGTGTGTGTGTGTGTGTGTGTGTGTGTGTGTGTGTGTGTGTGTGTGTGTGTGTGTGTGTGTGTGTGTGTGTGTGTGTGTGTGTGTGTGTGTGTGTGTTTGTGTGATTCACAGTGTGTCATCATCCCGGTCCTCTGGATGCCCAGTGCTGGCTTTGTTTCCGTCACTGTCCCATCCTCCCTGTCCTCTGTCTTATTCTCTTTCATGTCCTTTCATGTTTCATTACAGGCTGCATGGGAGACGGCTGGCTGCTGGATCAGCCACGGCTCCACTGAGCCACTGCCTCCAAAAAGGGGCACTGTGCGCTCGAGAAAAAGGTCCCCTCCCACAATACCATTCTGAATGAATGTACAATGAAGATTGCTCTCAAGTCACGGGCGCAGACAGAGGAGGAAGAGAAGAGAGTTGTTTCTTTCTTCATTCTCATAAGAGAGAAAAAGGGATACCGGAGGAAAAGGAGAAGGTGTTAGTGAGGAAATGGGAAAAGGATGAAAAGTTCCACAACATAAGAGACATGTCCCAAGTGGATAAGCTAATGATTTCCACAAGCCTGGAAGGGGGGGATTCTGAATGAAATGGAGGAGGATGCCAAGACTTGGTCCGTTGGTTGATAAAGTGCACGTCGGTAGAGTTGATAAAGTGCACGTCGGTAGAGTTGATAAAGTGCACGTCGGTAGAGTTGATAAAGTGCACGTCGGTAGAGTTGATAAAGTGCACGTCGGTAGAGTTGATAAAGTGCACGTCGGTAGAGTTGATAAAGTGCACGTTGGTAGAGTTGATAAAGTGCACGTCGGTAGAGTTGATAAAGTGCACGTTGGTAGAGTTGATAAAGTGCACGTTGGTAGAGTTGATAAAGTGCACGTCGGTAGAGTTGATAAAGTGCACGTCGGTAGAGTTGATAAAGTGCACGTCGGTAGAGTTGATAAAGTGCACGTCGGTAGAGTTGATAAAGTGCACGTCGGTAGAGTTGATAAAGTGCACGTCGGTAGAGTTGATAAAGTGCACGTCGGTAGAGTTGATAAAGTGCACGTCGGTAGAGTTGATAAAGTGCACGTCGGTAGAGTTGATAAAGTGCACGTCGGTAGAGTTGATAAAGTGCACGTCGGTAGAGTTGATAAAGTGCACGTCGGTAGAGTTGATAAAGTGCACGTCGGTAGAGTTTATAAAATGCACATTGGTAGAGTTGATAAAATGCACGTTGGTAGAGTTGATAAAATGCACGTTGGTAGAGTTGATAAAATGCACGCCGGTAGAGTTGATAAAATGCACATTGGTAGAGTTGATAAAATGCACGTTGGTAGAGTTGATAAAATGCACGTTGGTAGAGTTGATAAAATGCACGTTGGTAGAGTTGATAAAGTGCACGTCGGTAGAGTTGATAAAATGCACATTGGTAGAGTTGATAAAATGCACGTTGGTAGAGTTGATAAAATGCACGTTGGTAGAGTTGATAAAATGCACGTTGGTAGAGTTGATAAAATGCACGTTGGTAGAGTTGATAAAATGCACGTTGGTAGAGTTGATAAAATGCACGTTGGTAGAGTTGATAAAATGCACGTCGGTAGAGTTGATAAAGTGCACGTCCACCTTTTGTTTCGTGACAACCATTTTGTTGTGAACAATGAACAGACGGAGCGAAGAGAGAAGAAGAGTGCTGATGAATAATTCACCGGGGGTATGTGCTTTATAAATAGTGAACGATTAAATATGTAGAGGAGCACGGTGTACTGTACACTGACTACCCTCCAGACCTGGGTTCAAATACAATTTGAAATCCTTTCAAATACTTCATCTGGGCTTAATTGAGCATGCCTGAGTAGTCACGCCGTTGCAAACTGCCCATCAGGCACTCGAGGTAGACTAATCCAACCCAGCTCAGAAAAGTTGCCATGTTTTGTTCCCCCCCCCACCCTTTCATTCTTTCTTTCTGCTGAGACACTGTTTTAGACGTCATACAGACAGATGCAGGATCTTAATTTGATCACCCTGTTGCAGGAGAACAGGAAATGTTCAACTTGTAGTGTATTTGACGTTTAAAAGGGCTTCTGAAGTTAGTTTCCCCTTACAAAGAATGTATCAACCCCTACAAAAAATGTCCATTAATTACAATTCACGTAATAAATCAAGATTCCTGCTGCTGCATGATTATTTTCCTGCTGTAACAAACTGGCTCAAATTAAGATCCTACCTCTCTCTCTCTCTCTCTCTCTCCATCTTTTCACTTCTCATCCGTTCCACTACCCCCTCTCCCTCTTGGTCTGTATCTCTCCCTCTAAAGCAGCTCTCCCTCTGGACTGACCACGTGACCCAGCTATAGCATGCACCTTTCAGAGTCTCCTACTCAGCCTGTCTCTCCATCCTTGATCCAACGCATCTTGGTCCCCAATCAGTCCCTCAGTGTTATGCAGGTGAATGAGGACCCAAAAGCGACTTGGCGAAAACAGAGTTTTTAATCCAGTAAGAAACTTTACAAAACAAAAGGCATAATACTACTCGTAAAGACGAGAACAGACTGGAGACTAGATCAAGAACTGCAGGTTGCCTCGGGAAGGCACTTGAACCTAGCAGACTCAGACACCTGCTCACCACGCAGCATCTGAGGGAAACACGACACGACAGGGCAAAACATAGACACAGCACGATGAATATAGATAAGGATCCGACAGGGCAGGAACGGAAAACAAGGAGAGAAATAGGGACTCTAATCAGGGAAAAGGATCGGGAACAGGTGTGGGAAGACTAAATGATGATTAGGGGAATAGGAACAGCTGGGAGCAGGAACGGAACGATAGAGAGAAGAGAGAGCGGGAGAGTGAGAGAGGGAGGGGGAGAGAGAGGGATAGAAAGAGGGAAAGAACCCAACAAGACCAGCAGAGGGAAACGAACAGAAGGGGAAGCACAGGGACAAGACATGACAATCAATGACAAAACATGACACTCAGGCTGTACTCTGGGGTCTATTTCTAGCCCTGCCATTGTCTTTAGGTCTGGCTGGCTCTGGCATTGACCCATTGTACTATACAACATGTCACATAGACCTTTGGGGAGCACAATGCTTAATATATGATCTGAAAAACTTACTGTTAGATGGGTCCCGTGTGGCTCAGTTGGTGGGTTCGATTCCCATGGGGAACCAGTATGAAAAGTATGAAAAATGGATGCACTCACTACTTTAAGTTGCTCTGGATAAGAGCGTCTGCTAAATGACTCAAATGTTTTTTTTTAATCTACACTGAATAAAATATAAGCGCAACATGCAACAATTTCAAAGAGTCGACTGAGTTACAGTTCATATAACGAAATCAGTCAATTGAAATAAATTCATCAGGACCTAATCTATGGATCTGTTAGTCACATATACCTTTAAAAAAAGGTAGGGCTGTGGGTAAGAAAACCAGCCGGTATCTGGTGTGACTGTCATACACGTCGATCCAGAGCATCCCAAACATGCTCAATGTGTGACATTTCTGGTGAGTATGCAGGCCATGGAAGAACTGGGACAATTTCAGCTTCCAGGAATTGTGTACAGATGCTTGCGGCATGGGACCGTGCATTATTATGCTGAAACATGAGGTGATAGCGGTGGATAGAATGCAATTATGTTCATTGTCCGTAGCTTGTGCCTGCCCATACCATAACCCCACTGCCACCATGGGGCCCTCTGTTCATAACGTTGACATCAGTAAACCGCTCGTCCACACGACGCCATACACGCTTGTCTGCCATTTCCCAATACAGTTGAAAGCAGGATTCATCCATGAATAGCACACTTCTCCAGCATGCCAGTGGCCATTGAAGGTGAGCATTTGCCCACTGAAGTCAGTTATGACGCTGAACTGCAAACCCACAGTTTCATCAACAGTCCGGGAGACTGGTCTCAGACGATCCGGCAGGAGAAGAAGCCGGATGTGGAGGTCCTGGGCTGGCGTGGTTACACGTGGTCTCTGGATGTGAAGCCGGTTGGACGTACTGTCAAATTCTTTAAAACGACGTTAGAGGCGGCTTAAGGTCGAGAAATTAACATTCAATTCTTTGGCAACAGCTCTGGTGGACATTCCTGTAGTCAGCATGCCAATTGCACGCTCCCTCAAAACTTGAGACATCTGTGGCATTGTGTTGTTTGACAAAACTGTACTTTTTAGTCCCAAGCACAAGGTGCACCTGTGTGATGAGCATGCTGTTTAATCAACTTATTGATATGCCACACCTGTTACGTGGATGGATTATCTTGGCAAAGGAGAAATGCTCACTAAAAGAAACGTAAACAAATGTGCTTTTTGTGCGAATTGATCATCTTTTATTTCAGCTCACGAAACATGGGACAAACACTTTACATGTTGCGTTTATATTTTTGTTCAGTATATATTCCGAGTTCAAATCCTATTGTGTACTCAAACTATGAAGTTATTTCACGGGAAACACTTGGGATGAAATTGTGATTAACAATGTGATGTCGCTGTATGACATCACAAAGGCCTAGACTAGGTAAATAGGATCAGGTTTCAGAGAGCAACTTGAGAATAGAGACAGCTAATAACATCTTACAAGCCTTCCCCGACCCCCATATTTCACAAAGCTACCCATCAACCAAGACACGCCCAGTAGGTTTGTCTGAATTCAAACCCGGGGATCTAAATGCGGCTTTATGATTTCTCTGATGTGCCTTCTGCCAGGCTGTGAGTCAGTGTGGAGGATTAAAAACACCCCGTGATTGGTACGCCACAACGGCAGCACTCTAAATTCTGGTCACACACACACAGACGAAAGCCTGAACCTCCCTGAATCAGAGAGGCTATAGAGAAATACATCTCCCATCCGTTAATTGGCAACCTGCAGATATGCACGATGGTGATTTACTCAACCTTTTCCCCCAGACTCCTCAACCCCCATTTAGGAGTACTTCTGACCTGGCTTTCTGCAGAGAGGGAGAGAATATCAACTAATCCCGTTTCTTACCCTCATCAATTTGGTTAACACCTGACATCCGTTTACGGACAAGTCAATAACATATTTCACCACTGTATAGCCTACCAAATAAATACGTTGTATGAGAGATAACAGCAGGTTCCAGGACACATATTAACCCTAGACGAAAAAGAAAGCGCAATCAAGGATCTCCGTTCAAAAAATGTATTTTAGTCCAGGACTAGGCTTAAATCTGTGTTCGAGAAACTGGCCCATAGAGTATAGCTACTGTGTTTTCCCCCCGAAAATGTCCAACGAAAAGAGAAGACCAGGCTAGTACAGTACACACACAACAGTCCTTGAGACTGAACATCCCTGATGTTAGGGAGCTCCCAAGTGACGCAGCCGTCTAAGGCGTCACTACAGACCCTGGTTCGATTCCAGGCTGTATCACAACTGGCCGTGATTGGGAGTCCCATAGGGCAGCGCACAATTGGCCCAGCGTTGTCCGGGATACGTTTGTAAATAATAATTTGTTCTTAACTAAAGGTTAACTAAAAAAAAATGGGGGTTTTACTAAGCCTCTCAACAGCTATGTCTGTCCAGCTCCTTTCATCGCTCACTCCACCATCAAATCATTAGTATGCACATGTGGTGTTTCCAAGTTCTGTGTGCTTATCTACAGAAAGGAGGTCTGAGAGGGAAGAAGGGCTTCATTATCAGTGATTGGAACAACTCTTTTGAATACCAATGAATGGGAGGAAAAAACTACGTTTTGTGTTTCCCACGCACCCCTTTAACCAGGTATCCTTGAAGAACCACTCGTCAAAATTGAAAAACTGCCTCTATCAATTGGAACGGCAAAATAAGAGAAGAAATGAATTGTTGCAGCGGGCAAACATGGTAGAGATATAAAGCTTGACGTGCCGCGACACTGTCAAGGTGTGATTGCTGTTAGTAAGTTTGGTCGAGCCGCATTATTCACAAAGTAATGACAAACAGGAGCACACCGCTCAGCGAAGGATCAAGGGCAATAAGAGGGGGAGAGAAGGGGAGAGAGAGAGAGAGAGAGGGAGAGAGAGAGTGAGTGAGTGAGAAAGAGAGAGAGAGACAGACAGACAGACAGACAGACAGACAGACAGACAGACAGACAGACAGACAGACAGACAGACAGACAGACAGACAGACAGACAGACAGACAGACAGACAGACAGACAGACAGACAGACAGACAGACAGACAGAGAGAGAGAGAGAGAGAGAGAGAGAGAGAGAGAGAGAGAGAGAGAGAGAGAGAGAGAGAGAGGGAGAGAGAGACAGACAGACAGACAGAGTGAGACTGCCAGAGAAAGAGAGAAGAGAAAGGGAGGAGGATATTACCGCGAGATCGCACCACTATGTGGGGATGCTATGATGTCGAGTTTGAGATGAGATACATTCCCTGAAAGGGACACAATACACATTTGATAGTTGGGAGAAGAGAGAAACGTGACTGAGAGGCAGGGAGAGAGATGGGGGGGTAGAAACAGACAGAAAGGGTGAGAGAGGATGTAGAGCATGTGGAAGAAGGGAAAGTCTTGCTTACCTCCAGGTGAGGCGCTGGGTTGAATCCGCACAGGTTGCACACTTGGGCGTGGCACTGGGTGCAGGAGGTGTAGTTGGGCGGCTCGGCTGTGCTGCCGATGTTGAGCTCCGTCTTACACAGGGGGCAGTTGACTTTGGGCTTCTCAGGCTCGACAGGCTTGGGAGCAGGCTCCTGTCTGGCCGCCGGCTGCTGCTGCTGCTGTTTGAGGGGAGACCCTTGCTGCTGCTGTGGCCCCTTGTGTTGATGCACAGGCGACTGCTGCTGTTGGGGCCCTTTCTGAGTTGGTGCATGGAGGCCACCCACTTGGGGTGCATGCGGGCCACCTGTCTGGAAAGGTTTGGCACCAGGAGGTCCTTCTTGTTTATTGGCAGGTCCACCCCTGGCAGGGGAGGGCTGGGAGGTCGGTGGCCCTGAGAGGGGGTCCACAGATGCCAGGGTGCTGGCCGCTTGGTTGAGGAGCGACGCCCCAAAGCCAAACAGTTTGGTCAGGCCGTCCTGGGGGGGCTGCCCCTGGGGGGCGGAGGGTCGATGTGCGGGGGAGGAGCCAGCGCTGGCAGCCTGGCGGCCGCCCTGGTGCATCGGTTTTCCTCTGCCCAGGTCTGGCTGGGAGGGAGCCTTGGCCATGCCCACCAGGGGGACTGCCCCAGGGTGGGGTATCCGGGGCTGGCCGGGACCTCCAGGCCCTCTCTGGCCATATGGGATGTGCTGGGGAGAGCTTGTCGAAGACCCGGGCAGGGAGGCTGACCCGGCGACAGGGTGTCTCTGTAGGCCAGGGGAGGGCTGTGGCTGATGCTGAGCCTGGGGGTTGTCTTGAGGCTGGGTTTGGCCAAAGGGCTGTTGCTGGGGCTGGCTTTTGCCATAGGGCTGTTGTTGGGGCTGGGATTGACCATAGAGCTGTTGCTGGGACTGCCCATAGGGCTGGGATTGACCATAGGGTTGGGGCTGAGTTTGGCTGTAGGGCTGTTGATGAGGCTGAGGCTGGGATTGACCATAGGGCTGGGGCTGAGTTTGGCCAAAGGACTGTGGCTGGGATTGACCGTAGGGCTGGGCCTGGGGCTGAGTTTGACCATAGGGTTGGGCCTGGGGCTGGGAGTGGGGTAAAGACTGAAGTGGGGGCTGGGGATGGGATTTTAGCTGGGCTGGATGAACAGGTGATGGCTGGACAATGGGTTTGGCTTGGTGGGATGGAGAGTGGATCTGCGGCTGGCTCTTGGATCGTGCGGTGGTCATGTCAATGCCCAACGCCCTCTGCATCTGGCAGTTGAGACAGAGCCACTCCTGGACCTGGGAAACGCAAACAAAAGAAAAAAAACATGTTAACAGCACAATATTCAGTATATTCATTCATGTACTCCTCTGTGATCTTTTTAAACATATCAAGTATTTGAAACATTTGGTCAATGCTACTGTAATTGGAACCTTCTGATGTGTCTATTTGTCCAAATTCTGATTTATGGGATTGAAGAATGTACATTTACAAATGAGTAATATCCAGTAGCAATTTAACCACAAATGGACCGCAGAACAGACTGATTGCTGAGTAAATAACCGCAGCCTGGCAGTAGATTCACTTCATAATCTAGAGATAATGAGCTCACAGCTCCTCCTCCTCCTCCTCTTACAGGTCCAGGATGTCCTCCCCTGTGTCCAAGCCTGCTTTCCCACTCCACCTCCAGCTGGAGAGAAGCGGCTCTCCAAGTGAGCTAAACCAGCCTCCACTGCCCCGTCATTATGTTTACCTGTTTTATTATTATTATTATTTTTTAAACATTTGAGTCCTTTAGCAAACACTCTTATCCAGAGCGACTTACAATTATTGCATTCATCTTAAGATAGTTAGGTGGGACAACCACATATCAAAGGCATCGTAAGTACCCTTTTCCACAATGAAGTAGCTATCAGCAAAGTCAGAGCTAGAAAGGGGGGAGTCAAGTGTGAGTGTTAGTTCAGGACTGGGCTGAGTGGGAGCTACCCTCCCGTAGGGGTGGGAAGGCCAAGAGACCAGAGGTGGCAGAACAGAGTGCTCCAGTTGGGGGTGTAGGGTTTGAGCATAGCCTGAAGGTAGGGAGAGGCAGTTCCCCATAGGCAAGTACCATGGTTTTGAAGTGGATGCGAGCTTTGACTAGAAGCCAGTGGAGTGTGCGGAGGAGCGGGGTGAGATGGAAGAACTCGGGAAGGTTGGAAATCAGGCGGGCCACAGCATTCTGGATAGGTTGCAGGGGTTTGATGACACAAGCGGGGAGCCCAGGCAACAGCGAGTTGCAGAATTCCAGAAGGGAGATGACAAGTGCCTGGATTAGGAGATGCTCCGCATCCTGTGTGAGGTAGGATCGTACTCTACGAATGTTGTAGCACATGAACCTGCAGGAGCTAGTCACTGCTGTTGATGTTTGCAGAGAACGACAGGGTGTTGTCCAGGGTCACGCCTAAGGCTGTCGGGGTCAGGACATTTTGTTAGTTGTGAATAATACAAACCGTACAATGTCTTAGGAATCAAAAACATGAAGCGACTATCGGGTTTTGATCATTTGAGAAAGTAGCAAAGAAAGCGTGCGCTCTGTTCCTTGCCTCAGGCTGCACAGCAGTTTTCTCATCAAGTGATCATGTTTTCACCCATCAGACTATTCTCAATTCTATCTTGTCTTAACTAATATGTAAAATTGGTTTCGATTTAGAAATGGGCAGGAAATAGTGTCATGTTTGTCATTTATTATCATGTCTTGTCCCTGTGCTCCCCATTCTATTCGTTTCCCTCTGCTGGTCTTATTTGGTTCTTTCCCTCTTTCTATCCCTCTCTCTCCCCCTCCCTCTCTCACTCTCTCGCTCTCTCTTCTCTCTATCGTTCCGTTCCTGCTCCCAGCTGTTCCTATTCCCCTAATCATCATTTAGTCTTCCCACACCTGTTCCCGATCCTTTCCCCTGATTAGAGTCCCTATTTATTCCTTTGTGTTCCGTTCCTGTCCCGTCGGTTCCTTGTTTAGTATTCACCGTGCTGTGATTGTGTTTCGCCCTGTCCTGTCGTGTTTTTTGCCTTCATCAGATGCTGCGTGTGAGCAGGTGTCTCTGTCAACTACGGCCTGCGCCTACCCGGCGACCTGCAGTCTGTGGCCGCTTCTCTTGTTATTCCCCTCTACAGACTAGAGGATTTCTGTTATTCCCTGTTTGGACTTGAATAAACTCTGTTTCTGTTAAGTCGCTTTTGGGTCCTCTATCACCTGCATGACAGAAGGAACCGACCAAGGAATGGACCCAGCGACTTCAGACGCTCGTTACACTGCCGTCAAGATCCAAGAAGCTATGCTCGGCAGACACGAGCAGGAATTGTCTGCTGCTCGCCATGCCGTGGAGAACCTGGCCGCTCAGGTTTCCGACCTCTCTGGACAGTTCCAGAGTCTACGTCTCGTGCCACCTGTTACTTCCTGGCCTGCCGAGCCTCCAGAACCTAGGGTTAATAACCCACCTTGCTACTCCGGGCAGCCCACTGAGTGCCGCTCCTTTCTCACGCAGTGTGAGATTGTGTTCTCTCTCCAACCCAACACATACTCTAGAGAGAGAGCTCGGGTTGCTTACGTCATTTCACTCCTTACTGGCCGGGCTCGAGAATGGGGCACAGCTATCTGGGAGGCAAGGGCTGATTGCTCTAACAAGTTCCAGAACTTTAAAGAGGAGATGATTCGGGTTTTTGACCGTTCAGTTTTTGGTAGGGAGGCTTCTAGGGCCCTGGCTTCCTTATGCCAAGGTGAACGGTCCATAACGGATTATTCTATTGAGTTTCGCACTCTTGCTGCCTCTAGTGAGTGGAACGAGCCGGCGCTGCTCGCTCGTTTTCTGGAGGGACTCCACGCAGTGGTTAAGGATGAGATTCTCTCCCGGGAGGTTCCTTCAGATGTGGACTCTTTGATTGCTCTCGCCATCCGCATAGAACGACGGGTAGATCTTCGTCACCGGGCTCGTGGAAGAGAGCTCGCATCAACGGTGTTTCCCTGCTCCGCATCGCAACCATCTCCCTCCTCTGGCTTTGAGACTGAGCCCATGCAGCTGGGAGGGATTCGCATTTCGACTAAGGAGAGGGAACGGAGGATCACCAACCGCCTGTGCCTCTATTGCGGAGTTGCTGGACATTTTGTTAATTCATGTCCAGTAAGAGGCCAGAGCCCATCAGTAAGCGGAGGGCTACTGGTGAGCGCTACTACTCAGGTCTCTTCATCTAGATCTTGTACTACTATGTCGGTCCATCTACGCTGGACCGGTTCGGGTGCTACATGCAGTGCCTTGATTGACTCTGGGGCTGAGGGTTGTTTCATGGACGAAGCATGGGTTCGGAAACATAACATTCCTTTCAGACCGTTAGACAAGCCTACGCCCATGTTTGCCTTAGATGGTAGTCATCTTCCCAGTATCAAATTTGAGACACTACCTTTAACTCTCACAGTATCTGGTAACCACAGTGAGACTATTTCTTTTTTGATTTTCCGTTCACCGTTTACACCTGTTGTTTTGGGTCATCCCTGGCTAGTATGTCATAATCCTTCTATTAATTGGTCTAGTAATTCTATCCTATCCTGGAACGTTTCTTGTCATGTGAAGTGTTTAATGTCTGCCATCCCTCCCGTTTCTTCTGTCCCTACTTCTCAGGAGGAACCTGGCGATTTGACAGGAGTGCCGGAGGAATATCATGATCTGCGCACGGTCTTCAGTCGGTCCCGAGCCAACTCCCTTCCCCTCACCGGTCGTATGATTGTAGTATTGATCTCCTTCCGGGGACCACTCCTCCTCGAGGTAGACTATACTCTCTGTCGGCTCCCGAACGTAAGGCTCTCGAGGATTATTTGTCTGTGTCTCTTGACGCCGGTACCATAGTGCCTTCTTCTTCTCCGGCCGGGGCGGGGTTCTTTTTGTTAAGAAGAAGGACGGTACTCTGCGCCCCTGCGTGGATTATCGAGGGCTGAATGACATAACGGTTAAGAATCGTTATCCGCTTCCCCTTATGTCATCAGCCTTCGAGATTCTGCAGGGAGCCAGGTGCTTTACTAAGTTGGACCCTCGTAACGCTTACCATCTCGTGCGCATCAGAGAGGGGGACGAGTGGAAAACGGCGTTTAACACTCCGTTAGGGCATTTTGAGTACCGGGTTCTGCCGTTCGGTCTCGCCAATGCGCCAGCTGTTTTTCAGGCATTAGTTAATGATGTTCTGAGAGACATGCTGAACATCTTTGTTTTTGTCTATCTTGACGACATCCTGATTTTTTCTCCGTCACTCGAGATTCATGTTCAGCACGTTCGACGTGTTCTACAGCGCCTTTTAGAGAATTGTCTCTACGTTAAGGCTGAGAAGTGCTCTTTTCATGTCTCCTCCGTTACTTTTCTCGGTTCCGTTATTTCCGCTGAAGGCATTCAGATGGATTCCGCTAAGGTCCAAGCTGTCAGTGATTGGCCCGTTCCAAGGTCACGTGTCGAGTTGCAGCGCTTTTTAGGTTTCGCTAATTTCTATCGGCGTTTCATTCGTAATTTCGGTCAAGTTGCTGCCCCTCTCACAGCTCTTACTTCTGTCAAGACGTGTTTTAAGTGGTCCGGTTCCGCCCAGGGAGCTTTTGATCTTCTAAAAGAACGTTTTACGTCCGCTCCTATCCTCGTTACTCCTGACGTCACTAGACAATTCATTGTCGAGGTTGACGCTTCAGAGGTAGGCGTGGGAGCCATTCTATCCCAGCGCTTCCAGTCTGACGATAAGGTTCATCCTTGCGCTTATTTTTCTCATCGCCTGTCGCCATCTGAGCGCAACTATGATGTGGGTAACCGTGAACTGCTCGCCATCCGCTTAGCCCTAGGCGAATGGCGACAGTGGTTGGAGGGGGCGACCGTTCCTTTTGTCGTTTGGACAGACCATAAGAACCTTGAGTACATCCGTTCTGCCAAACGACTTAATGCCCGTCAAGCTCGTTGGGCGTTGTTTTTCGCTCGTTTCGAGTTTGTGATTTCTTACCGTCCGGGTAGCAAGAACACCAAGCCTGATGCCTTATCCCGTCTGTTTAGTTCTTCTGTGGCTTCTACTGATCCCGAGGGATTCTTCCTTATGGGCGTGTTGTCGGGTTAACAGTCTGGGGAATTGAAAGACAGGTTAAGCAAGCACTCACGCACACTGCGTCGCCGCGCGCTTGTCCTAGTAACCTCCTTTTCGTTCCTGTTTCCACTCGTCTGGCTGTTCTTCAGTGGGCTCACTCTGCCAAGTTAGCTGGTCATCCCGGTGTTCGAGGCACTCTTGCGTCTATTCGCCAGCGCTTTTGGTGGCCGACTCAGGAGCGTGACACGCGCCGTTTCGTGGCTGCTTGTTCGGACTGCGCGCAGACTAAGTCGGGTAACTCTCCTCCTGCCGGTCGTCTCAGACCGCTCCCCATTCCTTCTCGACCATGGTCTCACATCGCCTTAGACTTCATTACCGGTCTGCCTTTGTCTGCGGGGAAGACTGTGATTCTTACGGTTGTCGATAGGTTCTCTAAGGCGGCACATTTCATTCCCCTCGCTAAACTTCCTTCCGCTAAGGAGACGGCACAAATCATTATTGAGAATGTATTCAGAATTCATGGCCTCCCGTTAGACGCCGTTTCAGACAGAGGCCCGCAATTCACGTCACAGTTTTGGAGGGAGTTCTGTCGTTTGATTGGTGCGTCCGTCAGTCTCTCTTCCGGGTTTCATCCCCAGTCTAACGGTCAAGCAGAGAGGGCCAATCAGACGATTGGTCGCATACTACGCAGCCTTTCTTTCAGAAACCCTGCGTCTTGGGCAGAACAGCTCCCCTGGGCAGAATACGCTCACAATTCGCTTCCTTCGTCTGCTACCGGGTTATCTCCGTTTCAGAGTAGTCTGGGTTACCAGCCTCCTCTGTTCTCATCCCAGCTTGCCGAGTCCAGCGTTCCCTCCGCTCAAGCGTTTGTCCAACGTTGTGAGCGCACCTGGAGGAGGGTGAGGTCTGCACTTTGCCGTTACAGGGCACAGACGGTGAGAGCCGCCAATAAACGCAGGATTAAGAGTCCAAGGTATTGTTGCGGCCAGAGAGTGTGGCTTTCCACTCGCAACCTTCCTCTTACGACAGCTTCTCGTAAGTTGACTCCGCGGTTCATTGGTCCGTTCCGTGTCTCCCAGGTCGTCAATCCTGTCGCTGTGCGACTGCTTCTTCCGCGACATCTTCGTCGCGTCCATCCTGTCTTCCATGTCTCCTGTGTTAAGCCCTTTCTTCGCACCCCCGTTCGTCTTCCCTCCCCCTCCCGTCCTTGTCGAGAGCGCACCTATTTACAAGGTACATAAGATCATGGACATGCGTTCTCGGGGACGGGGTCACCAATACTTAGTGGATTGGGAGGGTTACGGTCCTGAGGAGAGGAGTTGGGTTCCGTCTCGGGACGTGCTGGACCGTTCACTCATCGATGATTTCCTCCGTTGCCGCCAGGATTCCTCCTCGAGTGCGCCAGGAGGCGCTCGGTGAGTGGGGGTACTGTCATGTTTGTCATTTATTATCATGTCTTGTCCCTGTGCTCCCCATTCTATTCGTTTCCCTCTGCTGGTCTTATTTGGTTCTTTCCCTCTTTCTATCCCTCTCTCTCCCCTCCCTCTCTCACTCTCTCGCTCTCTCTTCTCTCTATCGTTCCGTTCCTGCTCCCAGCTGTTCCTATTCCCCTAATCATCATTTAGTCTTCCCACACCTGTTCCCGATCCTTTCCCCTGATTAGAGTCCCTATTTATTCCTTTGTGTTCCGTTCCTGTCCCGTCGGTTCCTTGTTTAGTATTCACCGTGCTGTGATTGTGTTTCGCCCTGTCCTGTCGTGTTTTTTGCCTTCATCAGATGCTGCGTGTGAGCAGGTGTCTCTGTCAACTACGGCCTGCGCCTACCCGAAGCGACCTGCAGTCTGTGGCCGCTTCTCTTGTTATTCCCCTCTACAGACTAGAGGATTTCTGTTATTCCCTGTTTGGACTTGAATAAACTCTGTTTCTGTTAAGTCGCTTTTGGGTCCTCTATCACCTGCATGACAAATAGGGTAGGGGGGAAAATACATGTTATCTGTATGCACTCATATAGCGAATGGATGCCATGCTCTTTCCTGCCAGTGCGTTTTTCAATGGTGCCTGGTAGGCTGCCTCGGTTTTATTGCTGAGCATGTGCATCTGAGAATAAGTAAAAAATATAAAAGAATATATAAAACCACTTATTTCACTCCATGCATCAACCACTCTGTGAGGAGCCTCCTCTCGCTGCGGCACCAGGTGATTGTCCACCGAAACTCTGTATGTCATTGGCTCTCCAACCCTGTTCCTGCAGCCACCCAGTGGTTCATTTGGGAAACCAAGTGAAATCAGTTGGGGCAACATCATAGTAACATTATTTTTGCAACAAAACATATTTCACAAAAACTGTTGACAGCCCCTCTGCGCGCTCGAGAAAGCGACAAAGGAGAGAGAGGAGGAGATGAAAAGGCACGGTGCTGAGATATTCTGTATAGCTAAAGTTAATGTCACCCAATTAATAATGAAAATATTTTAAAAAGTCGCCTATTACTAGGCGATTTGAAATTGACCTCCACAATCAATGAACCGTTCTCTCCCAGGCTCCTGGACATACATTTTGGAGCAGAGCATAAGGTAACCATTCAGCAAGCATAATAATACAGTCCACACTCAAAGGTGATTACTCAAAGGTGTTTAATATTGGGGTATAGGCTCGACCAATTATGTAACAAAGACATCTTGAATCAGTTTTGTTCTATGTTTTTCTGCCATGCGTAATATGCAGTAGGCTATGTATTGTGTAACGGCACAATATTTTGGGTGGGACTTGGGTTCAGAAGCCTATGGGTATGGATAAGCTTGAATATGCATATGGCTGTTTTGAATGAATCATCACCGTAGAAAGCTGTCCATTTCGTTGTGTTAGGTTTTGAAACAACATCCACAACGACCATGTTTTACACTCAGTTTTAACCTGCTGTTGAACTTCTTTCTTCAAATTGAGCATCACAGTGAAGTGAGTTTTAATGCATGATACTGTTTGCATGATACGTGTTTGATGTGATTTTTGATTGCATTTGCATTGTTGCCAGAGTGGTTGGAGGGACAATAGAGCCCTGAGTACCAGGCCATGAGGACCTGTTGGTCTTTAGCAAGTTGGGTACTACCAAAGCATGTAGTACCTAATGGTCACATATAATTTTACTGCGGTCATAACTCATGACTGCCGGTGTAGCAGTAATACAGTCACCGCAACAGCCCTAGTTACGCCAAGGTTCTTTGCACACTGGAAGGGCGACAGTGTGGAGTTGTCAACCGTGATGGAGAGGTCTTTGAGTGGGTAGGCCTTGCCCGGGAGGAAGAGCAGCTCTATCTTGTCGAGGTTAAGCTTAAGGTTGTGGGCCAACGTCCAAGCTGAGATATCTGCCAGGGACGCAGAGATGCGTGTCGCCACCTGGGTGTCAGAAGGGGGAAAAGGAGTCGAGTTTCATCCGCATAGCAATGATAGGAGAGACCATATGAGGATATGATGAAGCCGAGTGACTTGGTGTATAGAGAGAAGAGGAGAGGGCCTTGAACCGAGCCCTGGGGGACACCAGTAGTGAAAGTATGTGGTGCAGACACAGATCCAAGAGTGTGCAGAGCCTGAGACGCCTAGCCTTGAGGCTTGAGAGGAGGATCTGATGGTTCACGGTGTCAAAGGCAGTGGCTATATCTAGGAGAATGAGACAGAGGAGAGAGAGTCAGCTTTGGCAGTGCGGAGAGCCTGCATGACACAGAGAAGAACAGTCTTGGTTGAGTGACCTGTCTTGAAGCCTGACTGGTTAGGGTCGAGAAGATCATTATGAGTGAGATGTGACAACCCTCCCACTCTGTCTGCCTAATTCTTTCTCTTTGGCTCTTGTTTTCCTTAATAGCATGTCGGTGGCCAGAGCTGGGAGAGTCGTCAGTGAAATGGGACACACCTGGGCTTGGATAGCTTGTCAGGCGGCCCGATCTCACTAGTCTTTAGTGAGAAGACTAGTGGCCTTCTAGGCAGAGTTGCAAAGAAAAAGCCACATCTCAGACTGGCCAAATAAAGAAAAGATTAAGATGGGCAAGATAACAGACACTGGACAGAGGAACTTTGCCTAGAAGGCCAGCATCTCAGAGTATTCTTTTCAATGTTGACGGTGAGACTGATGTTTTGCAGGGACAATTTAATGAAGCTGTGGGGATACAGCTGTTACGCCTTCTTCACCACACTGTCTGTGTGGGTGGACCATTTCAGTTTGTCCATGTTGTGAGATGTTGTTTCCTACTTTAACCACCTGGGGGTGGCCCATCAGAAAGTCCAGGACCCAATTGCACAGGGCGGGGTTGAGACCCAGGATCTCAAGCTTAATGATGAGCTTGGAGGGTACTATGGTGCTGAGAGTTAATGAACAGCATTCTTATATAGGTATTTCTCTTGTACAGATGGGACCGGGCAGAATGCATTGTGATGGCGATTGCATCGTCTGTGGACCTGTTGGGGCGGTATGCAAACTGAAGTTGGTCTAGAGTGGCAGGTAAGGTGGAGGTGATATGATCCTTGACGAGTCTCTCAAAGCGGTAACAACGTTAAATGTCTTTCTCACGGAGAAGGAGAGGGCGGGCCTCTGTCCTTGGTAGCGGGTCGCATTGGTGGCACTGTATTATCCTCAAAGCGGGCAAAGAAGGTGTTTAGAAGCAAGACGTCGGTGTCCGTGACGTGGCTGGTTATCTTTTTGTAGTCTGTAATTGCCTGTAGACCCTGCCACATACGTCTTGTGTCTGAGCCATTGAATTACGTCTCCACTTTGTCCCTATACCGACATTTTGCTAGTTTGATTGCCTTGCGGAGGGAATAACTACACTGTTTATATTCTGCCATATTCACAGACATCTTTCCATGGTTGAATGTGGTGGTTTGCGCTTTCAGTTTTGCACGAATGCCGCCATCTATCCACAGTTTCTTCTTGGGTAAGTTTTAATAGTCACAGTGGGTACATCTCCAATGCACTTCCTTATAAACTCACTCACCGAGTCAGCGTATAAATCTATGTTATTCTCTGAGGCTTCCCGGAACATTTCCCAGTCCGCGTAATCAAAACAATCTTGAAGTGTGGATTCCAATTGGTCAGACCAGCGTTGAATTGTTCTAGTCATGGGTACATCCTGTTTGAGTTTCTGCCTGTTGGACGGTAGGAGCGAAATGGAGTCGTGGTCGGATTTGCAGAAGGGAGGGCGGGAGGGGGGGGCTTATATGCATGGTGGAAGTTAGAGTAGCAGTGGTCCAGTGTATTGACCGAGCGAGTGCTGCAGTCAATGTGATGATAGAATTTACATTGCCTTGTTCTCAAATTAGCTTTGTTAAAATCCCCAGCTACAATAAATGCAGACGCAGAATATATTGTTTCCAATTTACACAGAGTCCAGTGAAGTTCTTCGAGGGCCGTCGAGGTATCTGCTTGGGGGGGATATGCACGGCTGTGACTATAATTGAAGAGAATTCTCTTGGGAGATAATGTGGTCAGTGTTTGATTTTAAGGAATTCTAGGTCAGCTGAACAGAAGGACTTGAGTTCCTTTATGTTGTTATGATTACACCATGGGTCGTTAATCATGAAGCATACGCTCCCGCCGTTCTTCTTACCAGAGAGATGTTTGTTTCTGTCGGCATGATGCATGAAGAAACCCGGTGGCTGTTGTTTTGAATCAGCCTCTGGGATTAGATCCAATGTCCTGGGTGGTGGTCCGAACAAAGAATCCACTTCGATAAAGTCTTATTCCTGGTCGTATTGTTGGTAAGTTGATTTCGCTCTTATATCCAATAGTTCCTCCTGGGTGTATGTAATAATACTTCAGATTTTCTGGGCTAACAATGTAAGAAATAATACATTTGAGAAAATACTGCATAGTCGCGCCATCTTGCCATCTTGCCTACTGAAGCAGACATTTGCGCATCTCCAGTCAGAAAATAACTTGCTCAAACTTTTCCCTCTGGCACATTTCCGGCTGGTGCCCGAGGCTGGTGTTGTTTTCCTTACTAATAATAATTTTGGACGTGTTCGTCCTATTAGGGTAAGTGCCTGATTATCAATATAGATTCTGTATATTGTGTTGTTGTTTCTAATGTAGCACACCGTATGTATGGAGAATAATGTATTTACAGTTTTATTCACATGTTTTCAAGTACTGGTATAAAAAAAAGAAATCAGATTCTTGCATAAATTGTAATGGACATTTATAATGTGTGTAAAATACTTTTTGGAAGGTTGTACTGATTATGATGAGCTTATGCTAAGCTAAATGCCAGCATGTGTGGCACCATGTTTGTTGACATCATACAATGCATTCTGGTCTGTCAGACCAAAGAGTTTATAACAAAACAAGGTGAAGGGAGGGTTCATTCGATTGACTTAGATTGTAACTATTGTTACGCAGGGTTGCATAATGATAAAAAGGGGGTTTATTTTTATTTAGTTTATAAACTTCTCCTGTGTTCCCCCCCCATTTATTGATAAATCTCCAGCATATCAATATTTCCTGTTTCTTGTCCAACCACGATACCTTCCTCCATGTTTACACCCCCATGGACTTGAAAACCCACAAATTACATGAAAACCCCCACCTAAAATGGTTTCCCCCAAATCTGGGAACCCTGTTTAGCTTCTGTGCTACAGTTAGGCTAGGCCAATGGGTGCTGTCGTGGAAATTTCCTCTATTTACCTAATCATGGGAGCAAACCACACACACACGTCAGAGTTAGTAATAAAAGTCCATCTTTAATTATATGAGCTCTTATCACAATCCTGTGACTCTCAGATAAATTCAGTGTCTCCCAGTGAATCCTCTGAGAGTCCCTTTACAATGCAACTGAGTTCCTTTAATAGCAAAGACACACATAGTCAGACAGCATAGACATAATTCACCGTTCAGCTTTGTCTCCTTTGCCAAACCCCAGAACCATAAACCAAATCCTCCATGCCAACAGGCATATATCAAATTGTCATTTATATACAACCCACTCTAAATACAAACTCCTGGACAAGCTCACGGAGAGGAGAGTGAGGCTATAGGTTAAGATAAAAGCAACATTAGAGGGAGCATAGAATGATTCCAGACACTGCAACCCTTCTTTCCCCACTAGAAAAGGTAGGGAGTAAAATATATGTTTACACATGATGACACGTTGACCTCTCCCTCTCTGTGGCCCATGCAACTTAGTCCTGACATAGAACAGATAACTGCCAATGGCCACCACTATAGTACAACAAAATACATTCTTATGAGAAGTAACTTACACACATTTGATGAATATTAAACATCTTACAAATGTTACCAACAAATTTGGATCCTTCCACGACAGTGTATGCACCCACCCTGCCACAGGTGTCGCTAGAGCGCGGTGGGACAAGGAAATCTTAGGCCTGCCAAACCCTCTCCTAACCCAGACGACGCTGGGCCAATTGTGTGCCGCATCATGGGTCTCCCAGTCATGGCCAGCTATGACACAGAGCCTGGGAATCAAACCCAGGTCTGTAGTGACACCTCAAGCACTGCGATGCAGTGCCTTAGACCACTGTGCCACTCGGGAGTCACCCGCAAATAGATTTTAACAAACAATTGGTCCCCCAAAAAATGCGGCCCTCCTTTGAATTTCAAAATCCCTTTGTGGCCCTCGAGCCAAAACGTTTGCCCACCCCTGGGCTAGGCAGTAGGCTTGTATTTGGGGTGATGATCTGTGAAGTGATAACATTTTATCTGCAAATGACTTGTCAAGTCATGTGCTCCGGTTCTTGTATACACCGTAACAACGACATCGAAGATTTGTAATATGCTGAAAAGTGGCCGAAACAAAGTGAATATTTTTCTGTCAATGGGCGCAGCAATTGTTGACTTTGACTTTGTTTATTTGCGTCTCATAGTGAATAGTATTCTGGGACTAAGGAGTTTTCGATGTCAAACATGGCTGCCATCATAAAGAATTTAGCTGCTGTTAGCTTAGCTGACACGCATTTATTTTCTAAACAATTTTACATGTCTCCCTTGTGCTCACCAGAGATGTCGTACATTGTAAACAAGTCTAGCTGTTAGGTCGCTAACTTATGTTTCATTTTTTTGTCAGTGGAACATTTTATTTAGACGGGTTTATGGAATTAGTTTGGCTGTGGATGTGTTTGGCTGTGGATGTGTTTGGCTGTGGATGTGTTTGGCTGTGGATAAAGTAGTGAAGACCTTTATTTCACATCAGTACAAAGTATTGTTTGGATGCTTTTCAGACAGCAATGCTGTTTAGACACTTTTGTTGCATCATACGTTCTGTTGTTACTGTTACAACCACATATTTGCGATGGTATGCTACAGGGACCGCTCGGTATGCTACAGGGACCGCTCGGTATGCTACAGGGACCACTCGGTATGCTACAGGGACCGCTCGGTATGCTACAGGGACCACTCGGTATGCTACAGGGACCACTCGGTATGCTACAGGGACCGCTCGGTATGCTACAGGGACCGCTCGGTATGCTACAGGGACCACTCGGTATGCTACAGGGACCACTCGGTATGCTACAGGGACCACTCGGTATGCTACAGGGACCGCTCGGTATGCTACAGGGACCGCTCGGTATGCTGCAGGGACCGCTCGGTATGCTACAGGGACCGCTCGGTATGCTACAGGGACCGCTCGGTATGCTACAGGGACCGCTCGGTATGCTGCAGGGACCACTCGGTATGCTACAGGGACCACTCGGTATGCTACAGGGACCACTCGGTATGCTACAGGGACCGCTCGGTATGCTACAGGGACCACTCGGTATGCTACAGGGACCGCTCGGTATGCTACAGGGACCACTCGGTATGCTACAGGGACCACTCGGTATGCTACAGGGACCGCTCGTTATGCTACAGGGACCGCTCGGTATGCTACAGGGACCACTCGGTATGCTACAGGGACCACTCTGTATGCTACAGGGACCGCTCGTTATGCTACAGGGACCGCTCGGTATGCTACAGGGACCGCTCGGTATGCTACAGGGACCGCTCGGTATGCTACAGGGACCGCTCGGTATGCTGCAGGGACCACTCGGTATGCTACAGGGACCGCTCGGTATGCTACAGGGACCGCTCGGTATGCTACAGGGACCGCTCGGTATGCTGCAGGGACCACTCGGTATGCTACAGGGACCACTCGGTATGCTACAGGGACCACTCGGTATGCTACAGGGACCGCTCGGTATGCTGCAGGGACCACTCGGTATGCTACAGGGACCGCTCGGTATGCTACAGGGACCGCTCGGTATGCTACAGGGACCGCTCGGTATGCTGCAGGGACCACTCGGTATGCTACAGGGACCACTCGGTATGCTACAGGGACCACTCGGTATGCTACAGGGACCGCTCGGTATGCTACAGGGACCACTCGGTATGCTACAGGGACCGCTCGGTATGCTACAGGGACCACTCGGTATGCTACAGGGACCACTCGGTATGCTACAGGGACCGCTCGTTATGCTACAGGGACCGCTCGGTATGCTACAGGGACCACTCGGTATGCTACAGGGACCACTCTGTATGCTACAGGGACCGCTCGTTATGCTACAGGGACCGCTCGGTATGCTACAGGGACCGCTCGGTATGCTACAGGGACCGCTCGGTATGCTACAGGGACCACTCGGTATGCTACAGGGACCGCTCGGTATGCTACAGGGACCGCTCGGTATGCTACAGGGACCGCTCGGTATGCTACAGGGACCACTCGGTATGCTACAGGGACCACTCGGTATGCTTCAGGGACCACTCGGTATGCTACAGGGACCGCTCGGTATGCTACAGGGACCACTCGGTATGCTACAGGGACCGCTCGGTATGCTACAGGGACCGCTCGGTATGCTACAGGGACCGCTCGGTATGCTACAGGGACCGCTCGGTATGCTACAGGGACCACTCGGTATGCTACAGGGACCGCTCGGTATGCTACAGGGACCACTCGGTATGCTACAGGGACCACTCGGTATGCTACAGGGACCACTCGGTATGCTACAGGGACCACTCGACAATGATCACAATTATGTGATTTAATGCATCAAAGGGTTCAAATCCCCAGCTACAAAAAATGCGACCTCAGGATATGCGGTTTCCAGTTTGCACAAAGTCCAATGTAGTTTCTTGAGAGCCGTTGCGGTGTTCGATTGAGGAGGGGGGGATATACACGGTTGTGTATATATTTCTCACGTATTATCTTTGCACTCCTCTTCCCTCTTCTTCTGTTCCCTCTAATTACAGAAAATGTAGATATCCTTCCTCGAATAGTAATTGGCGATAAGTTAAAAGTCAATTCCTTTCACCTGACACCGAAAAACCTCCTCTGTCGCTATCATCCTGCGCATCAGGTCAGAAGGCATTGATGTTGATGAGTGTATGCGTCCCGTGGCTCTGTGCATGGCGGGGAGCAGTCAGCAAGCCAGGTCCGCACAGAGCCAACAGTCAGCATTTAGGAGGCAGGTCTTCCACACTGATCATGCCAACTCACCTCATTCTGTGCTCTCACACAAGCCAGTGGAAAGGCAGCTAGGCAGGCGGTCAGGGGAGTACATGAAACCAGTAGCCTCAGGTTTCAGCAGCATCACTAGCTGATCATACAGCACAAGGTCCTTGGGTATGTATATACGTGGGATGTGGCGTTCCTACCAAGCACCCTTCGCAACATCCCCTACTGTTGCCTATTGTGGCTTCTTACTCAAACCTTCACTGCCATAGCCAAATGCCACCCATTTCCAGACTATCCTTTTCCTTTTTCATTTGTGAGCCCCTCATCCCTTACCGCAGCCAATATGTCTGACCGTCGTAGTTGGCATGCAAATCTGGGACCAGGCTACTCATCCACCATCCACGAAAAGACACAGATGTGCTCCCACACACAGAGACGGACAGAAACACACACTCACACACACAACCCCCCACCCACACACACATACTTCCTGTTCTGATTGTCAATCATTAATCCAGGGGGTCATTTCAAACTAATTAAACTAATCCAGAGATCATCCTCCTCTCCGTGTGTTCTGTCTCCGTCTCTCCACGGCGGAGCTCTGTGAATGGAAGGATGGAAGCGGAGGTGTTCTGTTCTAATCATCCAAGGCCTTATCAGAGCATCTCAGCCCGTGTCCCTGTGCCCTCCCATCACTCCTCCAGAGCAGCGGAGCAGTATGAGGAAGCACTCAGGAGCTCTAATTTAATCTGTAATTAATTACTGGTACAACGAGGGGCAGAGGAGACAGCCCAGGAACTAGCTTGTGTGTGTGTGTGTGTGTGTGTGTGTGTGTGTGTGTGTGTGTGTGTGTGTGTGTGTGTGTGTGTGTGTGTGTGTGTGCGTGCGTGCGTGCGTGCGTGCGTGCGTGCGTGCGTGCGTGCGTGCGTGCGTGCGTGTGTGTGTGCGTGCGTGCGCATGGCAGGAGAGACAGCCTAGGAACTCGACTGGTGTCACACTACTAAGAGGACAGAGGAGACACAGGCAGTGCTATAGTTGGAGTTGTTATGCCAGAGATGTTCTTATAAGTCCCTTTTTCGATGGTAGTGCGCCTAAAGCTATTAGCTGGATACATGTAAACACACACACTTGTATGCATGTGCACACATGCACAGCGTGCACGTGGCACATGAACACACACACACACACACACACACACACACACACACACACACACACACACACACACACACACACACACACACACACACACACACACACACACACACACACACACACACACACACACACACACACACACACACACACTGATAGATCAGCATCAACAGACTAAGAAGGGGTCGGAAACGCCATCGTTTGCGGAAAACGAAGTCTGACGTCTTACGTTGCCCCAACAAGCGTGGCAATTTCTGTGGCCTGTCGACTTGCACACCCGTGTGACGCGCAGGCAAAAACAGGCTTCACGCCTCTGCCACAGACACACAGGCACCAGTTGCCCCCCCCCCCATGACAAATTAATCAGACAGGTTTGGAAACACAGCTACTGCTAAAGAAACAATGGTAAGCCCATAAATACACTAAAACAAATGTTTAATATATTTTTTATTAGTAGAAAGATAACTGTAATATAACTAGCGATACAAGTAGTGCTATTCCAAGCCCTGTGTTTTTTGTACACATTGTACACACTGTGGCTTATTGAGAGTGCAAAAAAACTCCTACTACAAAACAACACTACTCACTGGACGCAGACACACAGGCACAGTGGAGACCAGCTCCCACTGAGTACTTCCTTAGTGAAGAAGTTTTACTCCAACAGAGTCTTAATTAGCCAATCAGTGATGATTACTCTTCTCCAGACGGCCCAGTGTGTGTGTGTGTGTGTGTGTGTGTGTGTGTGTGTGTGTGTGTGTGTGTGTGTGTGTGTGTGTGTGTGTGTGTGTGTGTGTGTGTGTGTGTGTGTGTGTGTGTGTGTGTGTGTGTGTGTGTGTGTGTGTGTGTGTGTGTGTGTGTGTGTGTCACCTGTCAGCTCTATATCTCAGTTGTTGGCATTGCCAGCCTGACCGGCGCCCACCACAATTTCCATTCACTCACTAACATTGATAAACATCCAATGGACACAAGCTTATGCTCCAAACCCTCAAAGGGTCATTTTTTCCCTTAATCATATCACAATAAACTTTTACCAGTTGAATTTAGACAAATATAGTACTTTCTTTATAAACATTTTTCAAAAATATATGATTAAAATATGCAAATAAGGCAATGTCTCCTTAAATATGCACTTATTTGCATATCGTGCAAATTAATTTTTCTGGACTCTGGAGGAAGTCAGCCTGAATGTTTTGGTTTCATGTTGTTATGACACAGCAGATTTTATCTTTCTATCTGAAAAATTCTAAAGACAAGTTATGTAGAATAAAACATGAACAAAATATAAATAACTTCCTCTAAGCCAGTCTGGAGAATATATCTAAGTATAACCACAAAACCTTTTGTGGATGCTTCTGAAGATAAACGTGTTGGCATGTGGGAAGAGTCTGACTTGAGTGAAATGGAAGATAAAGTGCACTGAATTTAGACTCCCAAACACCAAATGTTTATTTATACCCAATCACCATCTCTTCAAAGTAAGTTACTAAACATAGTCCAGTTTGTAACATTCTCTATGAAATGGGCTTATGAATTGGGGCGGCAGGGTAGCCTAGTGGTTAGAGTGTTGGACTAGTAACCGAAAGCTTGCAAGTTCAAATCCCTGAGTTGACATGGTACAAATCTGTCATTCTGCCCCTGAACAGGCAGTTAACCCACTGTTCCTAGGCTGTCATTGAAAATAAGAATTTGTTCTTAACTGACTTGCCTAGTTAAATAAAGGTAAAATAAATCAAGTTAAAAATGTAGTGAGCTTTAAAATAATTGATGCATGTTCCTTTTAAAGTGGTTAACATTCAATAAAATGTTCATGACGATAGCATGATAAACTAAAAGAAAATATAACATTCCATCCACGTTTTTGAAATGCTTGTTTACTTTTTTGGAAAATACTAATATTTTAAAGGACCAAAATACAAACAAAACTCAAAAAGGATAGGTAAAGTCAAAAATGTCATTTCAGCCTTTCACTTCAATGTAAGCCGATAGCTAACCAATGAGGAACACTATGGAGAGACACCGACGATGGCCTGAACCGTTCCTATAGTATTTGTAGCTTCTTGAAGAACGATTACAATGTCATTTAGACATGCATGTGGCGTACACAGAGATAGTCTTTCTACAACATAAGCATCTAAAAAGACAATGTATGTTGGCGTTGAAAACGCTATAGCCTGAGTCCCTGCTTATTAGAAATGGTTATGAATATACAATGCATTCAGATCACTGAATACTTTTTCTACATTTTGTCACGTTACAGCCTTATTTTAAAATTCATTCAATAATTTTTTCCCCCCTCATCAATCTACCCAATACCCCATAACAACAAAGTGAAAACAATTAGCTAATTTAATAAACAGAACAAACAGAAAAACCTTAAGTATTCAGACCCTTTGCTTTGAGACTCGAAATTGAGCTCAGGTGCATCCTGTTTCCATTGACCATCTTTGAGATGTTTATGGAACTTGATTGGAGTCCACCGGTGGTAAATGTAATTGATTGGACATGATTTGGAAAGGCACACGCCTGTCTACATAAAGTCGCACAGTTAACAGTACATGTCAGAGCAAAAACCAAGCCATGAGGTCGAAGGAATGTGTCGAGGCACAGATCTGGGGAAGGGTAGCAAAACAATTCTGCAACATTGAAGGTCCCCATGAACACAGTGGCCTCTATCATTCTTAAATGGAAGAAGTTTGGAACCACTAAGACTCTTCCTAGAGCTGGCTGCCCGGCCAAACTGAGCAATCGGGGGAGAAGGGCCTTGGTCAGGGAGATGACCAAGAACCCCATGCTCACTCTGACAGAGCTCCAGACTTTCTCTGTGGAGATGGGAGAAACTTCCAGAAAGACAACCATCTCTGCAGCACTCCACCAATCAGCCTGCTTGGAGTTTGCCAAAAGGCACCACAAACAAGATTCTTTGGCCCGAATGCCAAGCGTCACATCCGGAGAAAACCAGGCACAGCTCATCACCTGGCCAATACCATCCCTACGGTGAAGCATGGTGGTGCTAGCATCATGCTATGGGAATGTTTTTCAATTTCAGGGACTGGGAGACTAGTCAGGACGGAGGGAAAGATGAATGGAGCAGAGAGATGTACAGAGAGATGAAACCCTGCTCCAAAGCGCTCAGGACGTCAGACTGAGGTGTCTTCAACAGGACAATGACCCTAATCACACAGCCAAGACAATGCATGAGTGGTGGTGTAGTGGTGCGGCGATGGTGGTGGTGTGGTGGTGGTGCGGCGGTGGTAGTGTGGTGGTGGTGTGGTGGTGCGGTGGTGGTGGTGGTGTTGGTGCGGTGGTGGTGGTGTTGGTGCGGTGGTGGTGGTGGTGGTAGTTGTGTGGTGGTGTTGGTGGTGGTGGTGATGGTGGTGGTGGTGCGGTGGTGGTGGTGCGATGGTGGTGGTGGTGTGGTGGTGGTTGTGGTGGTGCGATGGTGGTGGTGTGGTGGTGGTTGTGGTGGTGTTGGTGGTGGTGGTAGTGGTGGTGGTGCGGTCGTGTTGATGGGGGTGGCGGTGGTGGTGTTGGTGGGGGTGGTGGTGTTGGTAGTGGTGGTGGTGGTGTGGTGGTGGTTGTTGTGGTGGTGTTGGTAGTGGTGGTGCGGTGGTGGTGGTGGTGGTGGTGCGGTGGTGGTGGTGGTGGTGGTGGTGGTGGTGGTGGTGGTGGTGGTGGTGGTGGTGGTGGTGGTGGTGGTGGTGGTGGTGGTGGTGGTGCGGTGGTGGTGGTGGTGGTGGTGGTGGTGGTGGTACGGTGGTTGTGGTGGTGTTGGTAGTGGTGGTGGTAAGGTGGTGGTGGTGGTGGTTATGGTGGTGGTGGTGGTAGTGCGATGGTGGTGGTAGTGCGGTGGTGGTGGTAGTAGTGCGGTGGTGGTGGTAGTGTGGTGGTGGTGGTAGTGCGGTGGTGGTGGTAGTAGTGCGGTGGTGGTGGTAGTGTGGTGGTGGTGGTAGTGCGGTGGTGGTGGTAGTGCGGTGGTGGTGGTGGTGGTAGTGCGGTGGTGGTGGTAGTGCGGTGGTAGTGGTAGTGCGGTGGTGGTGGTAGTGTGGTGGTGGTGGTAGTGCGGTGGTGGTGGTTGTGCGTGGTGGTGGTAGTGCGGTGGTGGTGGTAGTGCTATCTGAGGCGTAACATGATGAAACTCTCATTGAGAAACAACAGGCCGCTCCGGGAAAGCTCATTACCCACTCTGTCAGAGGGAAAGGCTACTGAACATCAGAGCCCAGTCACAGCACTACCAGGCTTTTAGACCTGCCGGTCAACCAGCCATCCCCCTTGCAGCTCAGAGAGAGAGTGTGTGTATGTGCGTATGTCTATGTCTTTTAATGTCTTCCAATCTCGTTTTAGGGAAGCAGTCAGCCAGCCTGGTTCAAGGTCAGTCGAGATTGAACTGCAGGTTGTTACGAGTTCTGGCCAGTCCATCTTTACTGCTGTTTACAATGAGTCAGTCAGAACACTTTACTCTTTTGAATTCTCCAAGTGTCTTTCTCTCCATGGAGAACTTCAATGTAGTCTTTCTGAATCATATTATTTAGAGTGCACTCCGTCTCTATATATTCACTTGCTACATTTTAGTTATACTTGAGGAGTATTAACCTCGCCAATCAGTCAAGGTAACGTTTTGTCAATGCATGTTGTTGAGCACAAGAACAAATGATCATTTGTACTGTTCTATTCAGTGGTGTAGAGGTGCCTGGAAAAGTGGGTTAACTCGAATTTTGCATAGGCTACTTTGTAGCTAGTTAGCATTTAATTGAGAGGGTTTTTGGGAAAGCCTTTCAATCTACCAGAAGATGGTTACACCTATCATTAGCATCTTTTATGTTTCCTGTTCCTTATGTCACGCCCTGGCCATAGAGAGGCTTTTTATTCTCTATTTTGGTTAGGCCAGGGTGTGACTAGGGTGGGCATTTTATGTTCTTTTTTTCTATGTTTTTGTATTTTTTTGTTTTTGGCTGGGTATGGTTCTCAATCAGGGACAGCTGTCTGTCGTTGTCTCTGATTGAGAACCATACTTAGGTAGCTCTTGCCCACATGGGTTTTGTGGGTAGTTGTTTTCTGTTTCGTGTTTCTGCACCTGACAGGACTGTTTCGGTCATACTCTTTGTTATTTTGTTTTGCGTTCAGTTTAAATAAAGATAACATGAACACTTACCACGCTGCTCTTTGGTCCACACCTCCCTCAGATGAACATACACCTTAATTGTTGAAACCTGGACCTTTTACTTCATATTTTGAGGCATGTCTGACCAAGCTTCAAAGTAGCCTGAAGCCAAAATCCCATCATAGAAACGTGTAAATGTGATATTTCCATTTTTTCTTTTTTACTGTTTTAGCTTTGTCATTATGGGGTATTGTGTGTAGATTGATAGGGGGTAAAGACAATTTAATCAATTTTAGAATAAGGCTGTAATGTAACAAAATGTGAAAAAAGTCAAGTTGTCTGAATACTTTCCGAATGGTGGCCTTCGTGTACACATTTATCAAAAGTTTGATGAATAAGGGAGAGGACTGTAGAGTATGTGAGGCAATGTATTGATCAAATTTCCAGAAACATACAGAACAGTAGATGTACCGGTACTGATAGGCTTGTGTCCCCAATGGCACCCTGTCCCCTACATAGTGCACCACTTTTGACCAGAACCCTACAGGCCCTAGTCAAAAGTAGTGCACTATTTAGGGAATAGGGTACCATTTTGGATGCCGCCATGGTGATGGTGATGAAGCACCCTATTCACACCCTAATTATGTGTACAGAGTGGCCAATAGATGATTACTGTCATAATGAATAATCATCTGCCTCATTATGGCTATAGACCAGCCAGTGAGATTGATCATCTACCGTGGGACAGGAAGAACCAGTCAATATGAACCCAGGGTTGTGTTCATTATGGAACAAATTAAGTGTTTCTTATTGAACAAGTTTAGGTAGTTCCTGTTTCAATCCATTTCATCACCTTCCACCAATCAAAACCAACTCCATACAAGAATGCCATGACAACTGTAATCTGAGAAGTTGGCTAAATAGCAATATGTGATGGATTGGATAACATTTGAAATATTCAATAGTGCTTTATAGTAGTTTAAGAAATGTTACCGACATTTTCCACAGTACAAGAGCACTTCAACTGCAGTATATGAGGACTGAATATCAATTCATTTTTCCCTTTGGAAACATCCACCTAACCCAATTGTATACCTTTTCTCAGGTGAATTCTTCTCCATTTGGTTAGAGAACAGCCCCTGTAGTGATAATATAAAACTCCATCGGTGCTCTCCATTACAGCAGAGTGCTAGTAAGTGTATGCTAACAGTCCTTCAGTATTTACAACCTGACAATACGAGCCCAGCGGCGGCCATTTTCACCAGCTAGAGCTACCGCTAACGTTTCCACATGGCTGTGTTGCACTGTTATGTACTTTACTGTAGCTCTTTGATTCAGATGAACATGTACTTAATGGATGTAACAATGAGTCTGCATCATCTGAACATGTCTACATTCTGAACTCTCCACTGTTACTTCAACTGAAACGTTGACGTTTTCCTCATACTCAGCTGTCTGAAATTCCGATGAATTTTACGTGTGAAAGTAAGACCAGAATAATTGCAAGGAATGTTTTAGATCTCTGAAATAGGGATGATAAGGATGACGGTGAGAAAAATGAAGGCCTACATTGGATATTTGACTAAACTTTTCTATGAACATAATCATACATACTCCGTGTATAAAGAATGCAGGAAAAGTGTCGGCCAAAGGGCGTGATAAACTTAACTTAGCGTTAGAACTCAACTCATCAAAGTCCTGCGGGTAAAATGCCCCATCACACTTACTTCCTTATATGAGCTGCGGAGTTGCAGCAGATAGCCTAGACTTGGGCAAGATCTAAGAGATGAAATACACAATCAGGTCATTCCCAATCTCACTGGAATTACTACTGGATCACACCAACTTCTCATTGAGGAAGTTATAAACACACACACACACACACACACACACACACACACACACACACACACACACACACACACACACACACACACACACACACACACACACACACACACACACACACACACACACACACACACACACACACACACACACACACACACACACCACCACCATCAATGCCACTCTCTTGCACGTCTATCAAACCCCCCTACCCACAGGACACCCCACCCATTCCTTACAGTGTGAAGCCCCCTCCTGATTGGTTAAAGGTATCGGCCAGTATTAAAGACATCTGAAGCTGTTGAAGACCATCAACCATAAACTTCCCGGTTTTGTTTTTGTGCTCAAAGCTACTATGAGATTCTGGTTTGTAATCAAAATAACTACTTGAAATAAATATATTATGATCCTCTGTATGTTACTTTATTAAAATCTGCCTCAGAACATTGTCTCGCGGCGACTGGCTGATCGTTAACAACCTCACTATGAGCGAGATCATTGCAGATCAATAGTGAATTTCAGTAAAACTGGAAAACAATACCCTCAACAGAACCCAGCCAGGGGGTTAGGGGAGGGGGCTGGGGGTTAGGGGAGGGGGCTGGGGGGTGGGGGGTTTCATTCACGTTTTAAATGCGATGTGGCTCCAGAAGCGTGCTCCCTACCTTTAAAGTGTTTACAGTGACCAATCAATGTAAAAAGGAGTTCTGCGGTATAGACACAGACAACAGCCTTCAGGCTGGAACACAACTGGGGGTTTTAGGGAACCTTAGTTATCACTAAGAACCAGCTTCAGGTCGGCCTTTAAACTTCTCCAAAAAGCTATTTTACTTGATCAATGGCAGCCTCTGGTTTTTGGTCAATTTGTCTTCCCCATTGTGTGAAGTGAATTGGAGATCAAAACAATGGTGAGATGGTGCAGGCAGACAGGCAGGCATAACACGCCAGAGGAGGAGGCGTCATCCTGAAACGACATGTGTAATTGTCCGTGACCAGCTTTGCTGACCGTCAAAAAACTACTGCTGTCAGACTCAACCGCGAACTGCGATGAAGACATCTTTGAGCAGGGCAGCAGGAATAAAACATGAAAGTGCTCATTAGAAATGCCTTTCTTCCAAACTTGACGCAGCTATTTGATCTATTCGCAGGGGTGAAAGTATATTTAATTTCTTCACAGTACGGGAGACCCCCCCCCCCTCCCTCCCTCCCAAAATATTCATAGAATTACATGATTAATTCAATAGGATCTCTGTGGGCCTAGTCTTCATTTTGTGATTAGGATCTCTGTGGGCCTAGTCTTCATTTTGTGATTAGGATCTCTGTGGGCCTAGTCTTCATTTTGTGATTAGGATCTCTGTGGGCCTAGTCTTCATTTTGTGATTAGGATCTCTGTGGGCCTAGTCTTCATTTTGTGATTAGGATCTCTGTGGGCCTAGTCTTCATTTTGTGATTAGGATCTCTGTGGGCCTAGTCTTCATTTTGTGATTAGGATCTCTGTGGGCCTAGTCTTCATTTTGTGATTAGGATCTCTGTGGGCCTAGTCTTCATTTTGTGATTAGGATCTCTGTGGGCCTAGTCTTCATTTTGTGATTAGGATCTCTGTGGGCCTAGTCTTCATTTTGTGATTAGGATCTCTGTGGGCCTAGTCTTCATTTTGTGATTAGGATCTCTGTGGGCCTAGTCTTCATTTTGTGATTAGGATCTCTGTGGGCCTAGTCTTCATTTTGTGATTAGGATCTCTGTGGGCCTAGTCTTCATTTTGTGATTAGGATCTCTGTGGGCCTAGTCTTCATTTTGTGATTAGGATCTCTGTGGGCCTAGTCTTCATTTTGTGATTAGGATCTCTGTGGGCCTAGTCTTCATTTTGTCATTAGGATCTCTGTGGGCCTAGTCTTCATTTTGTCATTAGGATCTCTGTGGGCCTAGTCTTCATTTTGTGATTAGGATCTCTGTGGGCCTAGTCTTCATTTTGTGATTAGGATCTCTGTGGGCCTAGTCTTCATTTTGTGATTAGGATCTCTGTGGGCCTAGTCTTCATTTTGTGATTAGGATCTCTGTGGGCCTAGTCTTCATTTTGTGATTAGGATCTCTGTGGGCCTAGTCTTCATTTTGTGATTAGGATCTCTGTGGGCCTAGTCTTCATTTTGTCATTAGGATCTCTGTGGGCCTAGTCTTCATTTTGTGATTAGGATCTCTGTGGGCCTAGTCTTCATTTTGTCATTAGGATCTCTGTGGGCCTAGTCTTCATTTTGTGATTAGGATCTCTGTGGGCCTAGTCTTCATTTTGTGATTAGGATCTCTGTGGGCCTAGTCTTCATTTTGTGATTAGGATCTCTGTGGGCCTAGTCTTCATTTTGTGATTAGGATCTCTGTGGGCCTAGTCTTCATTTTGTGATTAGGATCTCTGTGGGCCTAGTCTTCATTTTGTGATTAGGATCTCTGTGGGCCTAGTCTTCATTTTGTGATTAGGATCTCTATGGGCCTAGTCTTCATTTTGTGAATAGGATCTCTGTGGGCCTAGTCTTCATTTTGTGATTAGGATCTCTGTGGGCCTAGTCTTCATTTTGTGATTAGGATCTCTGTGGGCCTAGTCTTCATTTTGTGATTAGGATCTCTGTGGGCCTAGTCTTCATTTTGTGATTAGGATCTCTGTGGGCCTAGTCTTCATTTTGTGATTAGGATCTCTGTGGGCCTAGTCTTCATTTTGTGATTAGGATCTCTGTGGGCCTAGTCTTCATTTTGTGATTAGGATCTCTGTGGGCCTAGTCTTCATTTTGTCATTAGGATCTCTGTGGGCCTAGTCTTCATTTTGTCATTAGGATCTCTGTGGGCCTAGTCTTCATTTTGTGATTAGGATCTCTGTGGGCCTAGTCTTCATTTTGTGATTAGGATCTCTGTGGGCCTAGTCTTCATTTTGTGATTAGGATCTCTGTGGGCCTAGTCTTCATTTTGTGATTAGGATCTCTGTGGGCCTAGTCTTCATTTTGTGATTAGGATCTCTGTGGGCCTAGTCTTCATTTTGTGATTAGGATCTCTGTGGGCCTAGTCTTCATTTTGTCATTAGGATCTCTGTGGGCCTAGTCTTCATTTTGTGATTAGGATCTCTGTGGGCCTAGTCTTCATTTTGTCATTAGGATCTCTGTGGGCCTAGTCTTCATTTTGTGATTAGGATCTCTGTGGGCCTAGTCTTCATTTTGTGATTAGGATCTCTGTGGGCCTAGTCTTCATTTTGTGATTAGGATCTCTGTGGGCCTAGTCTTCATTTTGTGATTAGGATCTCTGTGGGCCTAGTCTTCATTTTGTGATTAGGATCTCTGTGGGCCTAGTCTTCATTTTGTGATTAGGATCTCTGTGGGCCTAGTCTTCATTTTGTGATTAGGATCTCTATGGGCCTAGTCTTCATTTTGTGAATAGGATCTCTGTGGGCCTAGTCTTCATTTTGTGATTAGGATCTCTGTGGGCCTAGTCTTCATTTTGTGATTAGGATCTCTGTGGGCCTAGTCTTCATTTTGTGATTAGGATCTCTGTGGGCCTAGTCTTCATTTTGTCATTAGGATCTCTGTGGGCCTAGTCTTCATTTTGTCATTAGGATCTCTGTGGGCCTAGTCTTCATTTTGTGATTAGGATCTCTGTGGGCCTAGTCTTCATTTTGTAATTTGTTTGTATTATTTCACTTTTAAAATGTGTTACTTTTTATTGTAGCATAAACACAACAAGTCATGATGTTTTCCTCTGATTGTCAAGTAATCACTTCAACGGGCTCATTTACAACATATTTCCAACCTACAAACGGTGTTGAGTCTTTTACACAAACCACCAGAAAGTGTAGGCCAGTAATATTTGGCGAATGTCATTGGCCTACGTTGGCAAATTTGTCATGCCTAAAAGCCTACCGTTTTCTGGACATTTTGTTTGAATTATTGTGATAGGGTCACGTTTTAACAGTACGGTGTGCCACACCGGGACGCCGTACCAGACCACACCGCCTTACTTTCACCCCTGGCTATTTGACTTGCATGTCAAAGTTAAAAGAGACCATACAAAACACATGAACTGTTTGTAATCCAAACCCTGTTCAACCGATAAAGACCATAAAGTTTAATAATCAGTCACAGTGAAAACGGCATGTACTCTGTTCATACTTAAGATGTTGTTGTGCATGAACTGCACAAGTCCAGCCCTTTGCACATGTACCCGTGAGTTACACAAACTGCAGTCAACTGCACTATTAAGCTCTATTTTGATTTTTTTACCTTTATTTAACTAGGCAAGTCAGTTAAGAACAAATTCTTATTTACAATGACGGCCGAGGAACAGTGGGTTAACTGCCTGTTCTATGCACACACTCTTAGAGAAAATGCATTCCAAAAGGGTTCTTTGGTTGTCCCCATAGGAGAGCCCTTTTTTGTTTCCAGGTAGAACCCTTTTTGGTTACAGGTGAGTACCCTTTTGGGTTCCATATAGAACCTTCTGTAGAAAAGGGTTCTATATGGAACCCGAAAAAGTCCCACTTGGAACCAAAAATAGTTTTCAACTGTAGGGACAGCCAAATAACCCTTTTACGTTCAAATAGCACCTTTTTTTGTAACTGTAGTCTGATGGAGACTGTGTGTGATTTTGTACGCGCATGTTTGTACGCTCGTGCGTGCGCGTGTGTGTGTGTGTGTGTGTGAGCAGTGTGTCTGCCTTCCTATGGCTCCTCTCTGGCCTATGTGCTTTTACACCTGCATTGTTTGCTGTTTGGGGTTTTAGGCTGGGTTTCTGTACAGCACTTTGAGATATCAGCTGATGTACGAAGGGCTATATAAATAAATTTGATTTGATTTGATTTGATATGTGGAGCCGGGTGCACAGTCCTGATGGGCCCTGCTCATGTATAATGGATGACACCTGGACCCCAGAATAGCAGTAGAGCCCAGATGAACCCAGTCTGAGTGCTGCTGCTGTGCTGTACTGTACAGAACAACACTGCTAACTTGTGGTGGGTTGAAGTGTGTAGAGGAGCCTTTAAGTACCATTATTCTCCAAGTAAGGACTTTCAGGCGATTTGGTACCACTTTCAAAGCTCATACAGATGTTGGATCTTAAATTGATCCCTCATTTCTTGCTGAGAATGTTCCTGTACAACAGGAAATTTAAACTTGTAGTCTATCTGAGATTTAAAAAGGCTTCTGAAGAAATGTCAGACTTGATTTGCTCTAACAAAAAAATGTATCAACCCCAACAAAAATGTCCATTAATTATAATCCACATAATAATTTACATGTCCTGTTGCTGCAGGATTATTTTCCTGCTGTAGCGAACAGGCTCAAATGAATATCCTACACCTGTATGAAAAAAAATATTATTACCCATCCATATACAGTAGACTGATCCAGCCCAATAGCCCCCATCACTAGCACGTGCCCTGCCAGTTTCCACCCACAGACAAGCTGCTGAGAGACAAAGGCTATTGGTTTTATTGGCTCTCCAGCACACCGCCCATAGCCATTAGAAACATTAGGAGTGCTTGAGTGACAGTCAGAGACATAAAGAATGACATGATGGCCATCTGGAGACATGGACACGGAGCATAACCCCTGGGGAGAGCTTGGATGACATATTGAGATGATACATGGCATATTACATACTGCTCACTAATGAAAAACATGAAAAACATGTTGTGCAGTACATATTATATAGTTCTATACACACTATCGCCTGAATGAGAAATCCCATGGTTAGCCTGTATACTATCAGAACAGCTGCAAGATTGCCTTGTCTGTATTGTACATTTTACAGACAAGAGTATCTTCTCACGTCTACGTGCAAATGCCATATTTTGCATATGGCTCTCGAGGACCTCCTCGTAAATCTACGGGTTTATAATACTCTGTCAATACCATCCTTGTGTGTATTCTCCTGTGTACATCAAGTTTCCATTGTCGTCCTCGCCATTATTTCAACACTAATGTACAAATATACATTAGAACATATTATGTAGTACTGTACACACTCTCGCCTGTGTGGTATAACACAAAGGGCACCTGCTCGTCGAACATCTTATTCTAAAATCGTGGGCATTAATATGGAGTTGGTCCCACCTTTGCTGCCATTACAGTCTCCACTCTTCTGGGAAGGTTTTCCTCTAGATGGTGAAACATTGCTGCAGGGACTTTTTTCCATTCAGCCACAGGAGCATTAGTAAGGTTGGGCACTGATGTTGGGCAATTAGGCCTGTCTCGTCAGCGTTCCAATTCATCCCAAAGGTGTTTGATGGAGTTGAGGTCAGGGCTCTGTGCAGGCCAGTCAAGTTCTTCCACACCGATCTAGACAAAGCATTTCTGTATGGATCTCGCTTTGTGCATGGGAGCATTGTCCTGCTGAAAAAAGTACAGAATCATCTAGAATGTCATTGTATGCTGTAGCGTTAAGATCTCTCTTCACTGGAACTAAGGGGCCTAGCTTGAACCATGAAAAACAGCTCCAGGCCATTATTCCTACTCCACCAAACTTTACAGTGAGCACTATGCATTTGGGCAGGTAGCGATCGCCTGACATCCGCCAACACCAGATGCATCAGTCGGACGGTGAAGTGTGATTCATAATTCTAGAGAATGCATTTCCACTGCTCCAGAGTCCAATGGGAACAAGTGGTACACCACTCCAGCCGATCCTTGGAATTGCCCATGGTGATCTTAGGCTTGTTTGCGGCTGCTCGGCCATGGAAACCCATTTCATGAAGCTCCCGACGAACAGTTATTGTGTTGAAGTTGCTTCCAGAGGCAGTTTGGAACTCGGTAGTGTCTTGCAACTGAGGACAGACAATTTTTACGTGAGCTTGTGTAGCCTATCACTTCGCGACTGAGCCGTTGTTGCTTCTAGACATTTCCACTTCAGAATAACAGCACTTACAGTTGACCGGGGCAGCTGTAACTGAGCTCTTCAGTACAGGCCATTCTACTGCCAATGTTTGTCTATGGAGATTGCATGGCTGTGTACTCAATTCTCTCTCCCTCTCATTCTCCCTCTCTCTTATTCTCCCTCTCTCTTATTCTCCCTCTCTCTTATTCTCCCTCTCTGTGCTCTCCAGTCCTGCACCATTACCTGTACCAGTCCTGTACCATTCTGTAGTGTGTTACAAGGGAGAGCAGGCAGAAAGGGGCACCTCTCTGTGATAGTTCTGCTGGGCTAAATTAAGTCATAATACTCCCTGCTCACATACCAGGGAACAAAACCACACCTGCAACGTAATCTAATGAGCAACGCCTGACTAATTATCAAGCTGTCCCCAGAAAAGGGACTGTTAGTGATATTAGCTACAGTAGCTGACTAAATTCACTGCCCTTGTGAGTAAAAACTATAATCTTTAGTTCAGTAATGTTTAGCCTGTTACAAATGTACTCATATAAGTGGATGCCCATGGCATAGATAATCTTAATAGATCATACTTTGTGAGACTGACTGTTCCTTGGAGTGGACTTGGCGGCTGCCCAGTCAGATGCCTGCTCCAGTTGGACTGGCTCTCCTGTGTTCTATCTGGAGTACAGTCAGCCCCTGCAGTGGGCTAAACACTGCCAGCAGCAGCAGCTGTAGCTCAACATATGCTTCTCAACAGCTCCCTGTAGAAGAAGCAGTGATTCCCACAGTTCTACACCCTCTTCTCCCTCTGTGTACTTTCTAGACTAGAGCACTAGAAAGATAGATGTGTATTGGTTAAATACAACATTATCATTGGTCTCTCTCCTTGGAGAGGATCAAAGACACCAGATCAGCTCGGCACAGCGCTGACAGATAGCCAGAACCCCCCCACCACCACCACCACCACCACCACCAGAGAGGAAGGGGGAGTTGGGCCGGTTTTATGACTTAACTCCGGTTGTAAACTTTCTCTCTGTTGCCCTGCAGTACGGAACAAATAAATGTGTTGTGTGTAGAGAAAGACTCTTGCCTAGGAACTTCGACATCAAACAACGGACACTGGAACAATATACTTAAATATCCAAATGTTGGGGATGATGAGGGATGGAATATGGAAAATGTATGTATGTTTTGTGATGTCATTAAAATTATCCGAAAGACTGTATAACAGAAATAATGCAACTTAGGAAGGAAACACATTCCAACTGTAAGTTGCCACCCTATAGGATGTTCAAATAATATGAAGATCGATGAAACTATGTTTGAAAAGATAGAAAGGTGAGTTTAGTCTTCAAATTAGGGTCATGGTTATTCATATGTGTTGCACACTAACTAAGCCACGTCCCTAATGAGGCCAGAGTGCATGTCCACATGATGGAACCACCCTCCAAGGCCAGAGTGCTTAAAAGGAATCGCTGAGAATTGAAATACAGACCAGAGAATGTAAGGACGTGGTCCACGCGTTGAAATGGTTAAAACTACAAGACCAGGAAATGGTAAGACCCTCTGAATCTCTCGACGAGTGGAAAAGGTGAAGACTAGACCAAAACCATGCTCCGTCTGCAGCTCTCCATGTAAAGTAGTCTAGGACAATTGACCAAAGATGGGAGGGAAGAACACATCCCTCTCACCACCGAGGAGCACACCTCTGATGTATCCATTCTAAGAACACTCTATGAACATTCTATGAACAATAGAAGCCTACAACTAAGAAGGACATTGGGACCTCTGGTGGACAACCAGAGACTTGCATTGAACTACTTCCCATAGACGGATCGAGTGGTCTCAACAGAGAGACAACAGAGAAAGACATCTACGCGTAAATATATGTTGCATTTCTAATAAGAATGAGCGGTTGTTAGTGTGCTAAATATTCATATTTACGGTGAACATAGTTTCCAAATGTATGTACGATATGTCCACTCTCTTTGTCTCTCCCGCTCTTTATCTTTCCCCTCCACTTTTCCATTGTGTAACAAGCTGTCATATCGGGTTAGTCCACCAGGGACTTTTCATTGCATTATGTTAGTAATCAATAACCTATACTGTGTGTGTGTGTGTGTTTATTTAGTTAGTAAGTAGATAATTAAGCCAATTTCTGTATCGCTGATTCATCACTTAGGTTAGGGTTCGTGCAGATTTACGAAGTCAACGACGTTCAGAATGAGACTGATACTGGAATGATATCTATATATTCTTGAGTTAATTCGGGAAACGGTAACTCATTAAATAAACTTTTTCCCGTGGTGCCCCAAATTCCTAATGAGTTAATTGTTACATGATTAATTTAATCGTGTAATAATGAAATATAGTAAGTAATTATTTGATGAATAGCAGTCATCACATAAATGGTAGTCATGTCACGACAGCAAGTATCATCACACACAGCAGTTGGAGAGATTGTCACTGGAGGCTCTAGTGTCTTCATCCTTTTTCCTGTGGTGGAATAAATTTTTCGCAAGCATGTTTCTCCCACTTTCAAACAGAGTCCTTTGCCAGGGCTGTTGTTGTTATCAAACATGATGCTATCAAAATGAATCGCAACAGAAGGGCTATTCTTTCTAACACCCCCCCTCCCCCCACCCCCCACCCCCCACACACGTCCAGCATCACTATTATGTTCAGCCTTGATGCTACACGGAGAACACACACACATACACGCAGCCCTGTATATACTGTGACCTTCAGCACCAGCACCACGTCAGTCTCCATGGCAACAGCCTCACACTAATGTCAAGGTGTGTGAACTCAGGGGTCATGTGTGAAGAACGCAGAACACAAACCACACATACACCCACCCACATAAACACCCACCCACCCACATAAACACACACACACATACACACACACAACAACACTGTACGAAACACACTTTACAAGGACAAGAGAGAAGAAGGCTGGAAGATCAAAGAGGTGTATGAGAGACACGTGGAGGGAAGAGAAGAAGAAGAATGAGACTCAAAGCAGAAAAAAGGAGAAAGAGGAAGAAAGAGAGAGAGAGAGAGAGAGAGAGAGAGAGAGAGAGAGAGAGAGAGAGAGAGAGAGAGAGACTCAGTCAGTCCAGAGTGAAATATAGGTTTATGTACGTGGCTATAGGGATGTCACTGTGACTTGAGGGCCTAAATGGGATTTCTTCCTGCTTCACAGCGGTTTGTGCCGACATCGGGGATTTTGATTCATCCTCCTCTCACTGGCATGACAGTCTTGTTCTAACGCTGGCTGCAGACTCGGAGTCTGCAGACTCTGGGGTTTGCAGACCGGAGATACTGTTGAATCTACAGCCTGGGAGGAGATACACGAGAGACAGAAGACTACCTACCTGCCAACCGTGCTAATGTTAGCACTCAAAATGACCATGATTATGAAATGTTAGTCATCATCATTAGGGTGATAAATATAAACATTGTCATTACCCTGTCACCATCGTGAGTATCATGACAATCTCCATTGTCGTCATCATCGTTATTATTCTCTTTTATAAATGATAATTTTGCATATTGCTCCTAGAGAACCATCCACGTACAGAGCTAAATATATCAAATATAAATATACCATGCCTTCAGAAAGTATTCACACCCCTTTTACTTTTTCCACATATTGTTGTATCACACACCATGTAATATTTATTACATTTAGATTTTGTGTCCCTGATTTACACACAATACCACATAATGTCAAAGTGAAATTGTGTTTCTAGTACATTTTTTAAATGTAATAAAAAGTTCAAAGTTGAAATGCACCTAAAGATGGCACCGACAGAGAGGGCTGCCTCGCTTCTAGCTCTTAGGAAACTTTGCAGTATAGTCACGGATCCCTCTGGAACTTTCATTTGCGCACACCTGGCCCCTATTTGTATTTATGTGCCCTTAGTTCACCATGGTGGGGTTGATTATTGTTCCCATGTCCGTTGGTGGTGTGAGTACCTATGCGTTGGTGCTTCTGTTATGCTGCGTGCTATATATAGTGTGTATTACGGGTGTCGTTCAATGAGGTTTACCCTCGCTCTTTTGTTTGGGTTTTGGGTGTATTAAAAAAAACATTGTGTATTCCTGCGCCTGTCTCCAAAATCCTTTATACCATTATTTTGTTTTTTATGTATTATTTCTTATATTGTTAGCCCAGAAAATGTTATGCGTTATTACATACAGCTGGGAAGAACCATTGGATATCAGTGCGGCGGTAACTCTCCGGCATTACCAGCATTATGACCAGGAATACGACTTTCCCGAAGCGGATCCTTTGTTCGCTCCACCCAGGGCAATTTAACTGATTCCAGAGGCCGACCCAAAACAACGCCGACTTACCCACCGCTTCCGAGTATATTACCCGCTAATGTTCAGTCCCTGGATAACAAAGTTGATGAGATCAGGGCAAGGGTTTCTTTCCAGAGAGACATCAGGGATTGTAACACTGTTTCAGGGAAACATGGCTCTCTCGGGATATACTGTCGGAGTCGGTCAACCCATCTGGAATCTCAGTTCATCGCGCCGACAGGAATAAATATCTCTCTGCGAAGAAGAGGGTGGGGGGAATGTATGTTTCATGATTAACAAATCATGGTGTAATTGTAATAACATAAAGGATCTCAAGTCCTTTGTTCACCCGATCTAGAATACCTCAGAATCAAATGCCGACCGTATTATCTCCCAAGAGAATTATCTTCAGTTATAGTCACAGCCGTGTATATCCCCCCTCAAGCCGATACCACGATGGCCCTTATAAGGAACTTCACTGGACTTTACGCAAACTGGAAACCATATATCCTGAGGCTGCATTTATTGTAGCTGAGGATTTTAACAAAACAAATTTGAGGAATGGGCTACCTAAATTCTATCAGAATATCGACTGTAATACTCGAGCTGGAAAAACACTTCCCGGATGCATACAAGGCCCTCCCCCTCCCTCCTTTCAGAAAAATCTTACCACGACTCCATTTTGCTCCTCCCTTCCTATAGCCTGAAACTCAAACAGGAAGTAACCTGTGCTTCAATGCTGGCCTGACCAATTGGAATCCACGTTTCAAGATTGTTTTGATCAGAGGGATATGTTCCGGGTAGCTTCCGAGAATAATATTGACGTGTACACAGAAATGGTTACTGAGTTTATCACGAAGTGTATAGGAGATGTTGTACCCTGTGACTATTAAAACCGACAGTACCCTAACCAGAAACCGTGCATTTGTGCTTTCGCTCAAAGCTGAAAGTGCAACAACTGCATTTAACCATGGCAAGGTGACTGGGAATATGGCAGAATACAAACAGAGTAGTCATTCTCTCCGCAAGGCAATCAAACAGGAAAAAAGTAAAGTATAGAGAAAAAGTGGAGTTCACAATTCAACGGCTCAGACAAGAGACGTATGTGGGAGGGTCTACAGGCAATCACAGACTACTGTCACGTTCTGACCATAGTTCTGTTATTTTATTCTTTGTTTTAGTATGGTCAGGGCGTGAGTTGGGGTGGCAGTCTATGTTTGTTTTTCTATGTTGGTTTTTGTTTTCGGCTTAGTATGGTTATCAATCAAAGGCAGGTGTTGTTAGTTGTCTCTAATTGAGAATCATACTTAGGTACCATGTGTTTCACTTTTGGTTTGTGGTTGTTTGTTTCTGTGTGAGTGTTTGGGCCACACGGTACTGTTTCGGTTTTCGTTTCGTTCACATAGTTTATTGTTTTGTATTTCAGTGTTCAGTTCATTTTGAATAAATCCTCATGAACACTTACCACGCTACGCTTTGGTCCGATCCTTCTTCCACCACTGAATGCCGTTACAACTACAAAAGAAAAACCAGTCACGTTGCGGACACCGATGTCTTGCTTCTTGACAAGCTAAGCACGTTCTTTGCCTGCTTTTAGGATCGCACAGTGCCACCGACACGGCCTGCTATCAAGGACTGTGGGTTCTCCTTCTCCGTGGACGTGGACATTTAAACGTGTTAACCCTCGCAAGGCTGCCGGCCCAGACTACATCCCTAGCCGCGTCCTCAGAGTATGCACAGACCAGCTGGCTGGTGTGTTTATGACATATTCAATCTCTCCCTATCCTAGTCTGCTGTCCCCACATGCTTCAAGATGGCCACCATTGTTCCTGTACCCAAGAATGCAAAGGTAACTGAACTAAATGACAGTCGCCCCGTAGCACTTACTTCTGTCATCATGAAGTGCTTTGAGAGACCATATCACCTCCACCTTACCTGTCACCCTAGACCCACTTCAATTTGCTTACCGCCCCAATAGGTGCACAGACGATGCAATCGCCATCACACTGCACACCGCCCTATCCCATCTGGACAAGAGAAATACCTATGTAAGAATTTTGTTCATTGACTATAGCTCAGCATTCAACACCATAGTACCCTCCAAGCTCATCATTAAGCTCGAGGCCCTGGACTTCCTGACGGGCCCCCCTCCCCCAGGTGGTGAAGGTAGGAAACAACATCTCTACTTCGCTGACCCTCAACACTGGGGCCCAACAAGGGTTCGTGCTCAGCCCCCTCCTGTACTCCCTGTTCACCCACGACTGCGTGGCCTCGCACGCCTCCAAATCAAACATCAAGTTTGCAGACGACACAACAATAGTAGGCTTGATTACCAACAACGACGAGACAACCTACAGGGAGGAGGTGAGGGCTCTGGGAGTGCGGTGTCAGGAAAATAACCCTCTCACTCAACGTCGCCAAAACAAAGGGGATGATCGTGGACTTTAATCGCTGCCAAAGGTGCTTCAACAAAGTACTGAGTAAAAGGTCTGAATACTTATGTAAATGTGATATTTCATTAAATTTGATAAAAAGTCTAAAAACCTGTTTTGATAAAGCTGCCAACAACAGATTCCTATATGCAGCCATACAGGTGCTGACTGAGTGTCACCTCTGAAATAAAATAAAAATGATGCATGATGAGGAATACAAATATCCAGCGTTAAATGGACTGGAATATTCCTCTAGCAGCATGGAGGGTTATGACAACGTTTGCATCCATTTCCATGCTTAATTAAGACATTGTTAATGCACACCCACTAAACCAGGTGGACCAGGCATTGATCATCATCGTCATTTTCTCTTTCAATCTCTCCCACACACACACAGTCACCTTTTCAGGGGATGAGAAAGGGATGGGAGGATGAAAAAAAAGAACAGTGTTATTATTAAAAAACTCTGGATGTTATTTCTGAACAGGTTTGGATTAGCTGCGTGACTGAACTGTGCGTGTTGCGTTCTCCACCATTACACCCTTATCAATGATTGTTTCCCCACATGGAAGTTGTCGGTTTTGAAATAAAATCCCAAGTTTGACACTCTGTCAAAGTAGACTACACACAGTCTCTCTCTGTCTCTTCTCTCCCTCCCTCCGCTCTCTTTCTCAATTCAAGGGGCTTTATTGGCATGGGAAACATGTGTTAACAATGCCAGAGCAAGTGAGGTAGATAATATATACAAGTGAAATAAACAATACAAAAGAACTGTAAACATTTAACAAACAGAAGTTTCAAAAGAACAAAAACATTACAAATGTCACATTATGTACAGTGGGGAGAGCACGTATTTGATACCCTGGCGATTTTGCAGGTTTTCCTACTTACAAAGCATGTAGAGGTCTGTAATTTTTATCATAGGTACACTTCAACTGTGAGAGACGGAATCTAAAACAAAAAAATTCTGAAAATCACATTGTATGATTTTTAAGTAATTCATTTGCATTTTATTGCATGACATAACTATTTGATCACCTACCAACCAGTAAGAATTACGGCTTTCACAGACCTGTTCGTTTTTCTTTAAGAAGCCCTCCTGTTCTCCACTCATTACCTGTATTAACTGCACCTGTTTGAACTCATTACCTGTATGAAAGACACCTGTCCACACACTCAATCAAACAGACTTCAACCTCTCCACAATGGCCAAGACCAGAGAGCTGTGTAAGAACATTGGGGATAAAATTGTAGACTTGCACATGGCTGGGATGGGCTACAGGACAATAGGCAAGCAGCTTGGTGAGAAGGCAACAACTGTTGGTGCAATTATTAGAAAATGGAAGAAGTTCAAGATGACGGTCAATCACCCTCGTTCTGGGGCTCCATCCATCTCACCTCGTGGGGCATCAATGATCACGAGGAAGGTGAGGGATCAGCCCAGAACTACCCGGCAAGACCTGAAGAGAGCTGGGACCACAGTCTCAAAGAAAACCATTAGTAACACACTATGCCGTCATGGATTAAAATCCTGCAGCACACGCGAGGTCCCCCTGCTCAAGCCAACGCATGTCCAGGCCTGTCTGAATTTTGCCAATGACCATCTGGATGATCCAGAGGAGGAATGGGAGAAGGTCATGTGGTCTGATGAGACAAAAATATATATTTTTGGTCTAAACTCCACTCGCTGTGTTTGGAGGAAGAAGAAGGATGAGTACAACCCCAAGAAGACCATCCCAACCGTGAAACATGGAGGTGGAAACATCATTCTTTGGGGATGCTTTTCTGCAAAGGGGACAGGATGACTGCACCGTATTGAGGGGAGGATGGATGGGGCCATGTATCGCGAGATCTTGGCCAACAACCTCCTTCCCTCAGTAAGAGCATTGAAGATGGGTCATGGATGGGTCTTCCAGCATGACAATGACCCGAAACACACAGACAGGGAAACTAAGGAGTGGCTCCGTAAGAAGCATCTCAAGGTCCTGGAGTGGCCTAGCCAGTCTCCAGACCTGAGCCCAATAGAAAACCTTTGGAGGTAGCTGAAAGTTTGTATTGCCCAGCGACCCAAAACCTGAAGGATCTGGAGAAGGTCTGTATGCAGGAGTGGGACAAAATCCCTGCTGCAGTGTGTGCAAACCTGGTCAAGAACTACAGGAAACATATGATCTCTGTGATTGCAAACAAAGGTTCCTGTACCAAATATTAAGTTCTGCTTTTCTGATGTATCAAATACTTATGTCATGCAATAAGATGCTAATTAATTACTTAAAAATCATACAATATGATTTTCTGGATTCTTGTTTTAGATTCCGTCTCTCACAGTTGAAGTGTACCTGTGATCAAAAATGACAAATCTCTACATGCTTTGTAAGTAGGAAAACCTGCAAAATCGGCAGTGTATCAAATACTTGTTCTCCCCACTGTATATATACAGTGTTGTAACGATGTACAAATGGTTAATGTACAAAAGGGAAAATAAATAACCATAAATATGGGTTGTATTTACAATGGTATTTGTTCTTCACTGGTTGACCTTTTCTTGTGGCAACGGGTCACAAATCTTGCTGCAGTGATGGCACACTGGTATTTCACCAGGTAGATGTGGGAGTTCATCAAAATCGGGTTTGTTTTCAAATTCTTTGTGGATCTGTGTAATCTGAGGGAAATATGTGTCTCTAATATGGAGACACTCAGTTTCCACCTTATTTTGTGGGCAGTGTGCACACCTGTCTGTCTTCTCTTGAGAGCCATGTCTGCCTACGTCGGCCTTTCTCAATAGCAAGGCTATGCTCACTGAGTGTCTCTCTCTCTCTCTCTCGCTCAGTCTTTCTCTCTTTTGCTCAGAGGCTTGTTGCAGCAGAGTGTGAGGTGCTGAACGGTGCAGTTTTTGGCAGGCAGGATTTGTGATGCAGATCCCTATCAACTCTAAGAAGCGGGACAGGAAACATCAAAAGAACTCACTTCAATAAGCTTAAATGGGACTTCACACACACCCACATTCTGTTTCCTTCCCTCTCCTTTATTATCCCTCTGTCTCTTCCTTCCTTTGCTTCCTCTCTCCAGTCCATCTATCTCACCTCACTCTTCCCCACTCACCCCCTTCTCTCTCCCTAAACCACACACACACAGGCTGGCGCATACACACAGATACAGGCTGGCACACACACACACACACACACACACACACACACACACACACACACACACACACACACACACACACACACACACACACACACACACACACACACACACACACACACACACACACACACACACACACACACACACACACACACACACGTTCACTTTCTTCATACTCTGCAGACAAGTCTTCAGAAGTCTCCCTCTCAGTGGGAACACTCCCCTGTTCATTAGTTTCTGGGCCTTAACTTTCACAGAACTAACTTTGCCTTCATTACTGCAGCTCGCTGGGGCCAGACTTCGTTCTCTTCAAGTTGAAACACATTTCTTGAGATATGAATCTTTTTTTCACTGCTGGGTGAGTATAACATACGTTTCTAATGTACAACTTTTCACTCTAGTTTTCTTTTCTTTAGGAAGTGAGCAGATTTATGTTCAGCTACGATTGTCGTCCTGCTGGAATCTATCTGAGATTTTCATTCTCAGACCTGTTAAGGTACAGTGAGAGAAAAAAGTATTTGATCCCCTGCTGAAGAAAGCACATATACAGAAGTTTATATGAAGTTTGCCAATGAACATCTGAATGATTCAGAGGACAACTGTGTGAAAGTGTTGTGGTCAGATGAGACCACAATGGAGCTCTTTGGCATCAACTCAACTTGCCGTGTTTGGAGGAGGAGGAATGCTGCCTAAGACCCCAAGAGCACCATCCCCACCGTCAAACATGGAGGTGGAAACATTATGCTTTGGGGGACAGGACAACTTCACAGCATCAAAGGGACGATGGATGGGGCCATGTACCGTCAAATCTTGGGTGAAAACTTCCTTCCCTCAGCCAGGGCATTGAAAATGGGTCGTGTATGGGTATTCCAGCATGACAATGACCCATTAAAATGATAGACTGATCATTTCTTTGTCAGTGGGCAAACGTACAAAATCAGCAGGGGATGAAATACTTTTCCCCCCTCTCTCTTTCTCTCTCTCTTTCTCTCTCTCTCTCTCTCTCTCTCTCTCTCTCTCTCTCTCTCTCTCTCTCTCTCTCTCTCTCTCTCTCTCTCTCTCTCTCTCTCTCTCTCTCTCTCTCGACAGACAGACAGACAGACAGACAGACAGACAGACAGACAGACAGACAGACAGACAGACAGACAGACAGACAGACAGACAGACAGACAGACAGACAGACAGACAGACAGACAGACAGACAGTGACCTTGTCAGGGGGATGATGAATGAGAGCTGATGTGCAGCGCTGGCCTGCTGTTGAAAGGCAATACTTCTGCAGCTCTATGCCTTATACTGGCCAGGTTAAGACATGACAGGCAGGAGAGAGTAGAGTAGAGTTCTTCAAAGTAGCCACCCTTTGCCTTGATGACAACTTTGCACACTCTTGGCCTTTTCTCCAACAGCTTTGTCTTAACCTCTCTAGGTTAGGGGGCAGCATTCGGAATTTTGGATGAAAAGCATTGTCACGCCTTGGTCTTAGTATTTTGTGTTTTCTTTATTTATTTGGTCAGGCCAGGGTGTGACATGGGTTATTGTGGTGTGTTTTTTGTCTTGGGGTTTTGTGGGGTGTCTAATTAGTCTATGGCTGCCTGAGGCGGTTCTCAATCAGAGTCAGGTGATTATCGTTGTCTCTGATTGGGAGCCATATTTAGGCAGCCATATTCTGTGAGTGTTGTCGTGGGTGATTGTTCCTGTTTCTGTGTAGTTGTTCACCAGACAGGCTGTATAGGTTTTCTTGTTCCGTTTGTTGTTTTGTAATATTATAAGTTATTTCATGTCTCGTTCACTTTCATTAAAGAACATGAGTAACCACCACGCCGCATTTTGGTCCGATCCTTATTCTACCTCTTCGTCAGAGGAGGAGATAGAAGAACGCCGTTACAAGCATGCCCAAATTAAACGGCCTGCTACTCAGGCCCAGAAGATATGATATGCATATAACTGGTAGATTTGGATAGAAAACACTCTAAAGTTTCAAAAACTGTTAAAATAGTGTGTGAGTATAACAGAACTGATTTAGCAGCCGAAAACCTGAGAAAAATCCATTCAGGGAGTTGTTTTTTTGTTGGTTTTCTAGTTTTCTATTCAATGCCATTACAGTATCCACTGACTTAGGACTCCATTTGCAGTTCCTATGCCTTCCACTAGATGTCAACAGTCTTTAGAAATAGTTTCAGGCTTGTATTCTTATAAATGAGGGAGCAAGACCAGTCTGAACAAGTGGACCCTAACGCGTCGCAGAGTTTTTTCAGGCGCAAGTGCATTTCTTGTTTACCTTTTATATTGACAACGTTGTTGTCCGGTTGAAATATTATAGATAATTTAGGCTAAAAAACAACCTGAGGATTGAATATAAACATTGTTTGACATGTTTCTATGAACTTTACGGATACAATTTGGATTTTTTTGTCTGATTGTTTTGGCTGAGTTTGAGCCTGTGGATTACTGAAGAAAACGCGCTAACAAAACGAAGGTTTTTGGATATAAAGAGACTTCATCGAACAAAAGGAACATTTATTGAGTATGCTGTACACTTCTTGGCTGCTTTTCCTTCACTCTGCGGTCCAACTCATCCCAAACCATCTCAATTGAGGTCATAAGATTGTGGAGGCCAGGTCATCTGATGCAGCACTCCATACTCTCCTTGGCCAAACAGCCCTTACACAGCCTGGAGATGTGTTTTGGGTCATTATCCTTTTGAAAAACAAATGATAGTCCCACTAAGTGCAAACCAGATGGGATGGCGTATCGCTGCAGAATGTTGTGGTAGCCATGCTGGTTAGGTGTGCCTGGAATTCTAAATAAATGACAGACAGTGTCACAAGCAAAGCACCATCACACCTCCTCCTCCATGTTTCACGGTGAGAACCACACTTGCGGAGATCATCCGTTCACCTAATCCGCATCTCACAAAGACACGGCGGTTGAAAAATCTCAAAATTTGGACTGCTCAGACCAAAGGAAAAAAATTTAAACCGTCTAATGTCCATTGCTCGTGTTTCTTGACCCAAGCAAGTCTCTTCTTCTTATTGGTGATCTTTAGTAGTGTTTTTTTTTTACAGCAATTCGACCATGATGGCCTGATTCACGCAGTCTCCTCTGAACAGTTGAGATGTATCTGTTACTGTCCAAACCTTTGACTGGTACTGTATATATGAATTGGCCAAACTATTAGAAAAGTCCACAACACCTGGTCCCACCCTGCATGAGGAAGTTAAATCCCTGCTGTGTACAGACAGACCATCTACAACATAATCGAAATATCCTACATAGGTTCTATCAACATGGTCCCTCACAGTAAGCTTCAAGAAGACAAAAAAAACATGATTTCACAAAAAAAGATCAGAATCCTAAGACTTAAAACACAATTTCACAATAGGAACGGAAGACACAGAACACACTACAGTCTATTCATATCTAAGCTCCACAGGTAATTTCTGCTTGGCTGTCAACGAACTGAAAGAGAAAGCAAGAAGGGCTTTTTATGTATCGAAAGACAAAATTCTAATTGTCATATCATTTGGAACCTGGCTCAATGCATATAATATATTCAAATCTACAATTTAAGCAATTGCCTTATATGGAAGTGAGGTGTGGGGTCCGCTCAAGATATATGAAAAAAATGGGATAAACATCTAATTGATATCCTGCATGCAGGATTCTGCAAAAGTATTCTTAGAGTACAGAGAAAAGCCCCAAATAATGCATGCAGGGCAGAATGAAGGCAATATCCATTACTAATTCATATCTCAAAACAGACCATCAAATCCTATAACCACCTAAAAAACAAGCGACCCCCACTCTTACCGCCACTGTACAACGCACTGAAATGCTAAGAGATGAACGTAGAAACAATTCCCCTCATCCTGATGCTAAATTCACAAACTACTACAAACCCAGCAAAGCCTCAGGACAGCACTCAGACAGTCTGGCCCAAACAAATTATAAGCCAACAAAAAGAAAATGACATTACCTATTGGGAAAACATTACAAAATCTCAAAGTGAAATTAAATGCTATTTGGCCCTAAACAGACAGTACATGGAGGCAGACTATCTGACCCCTGTGACTGATAGAAAACAGAGAAAGAAATTGACAATGTATAGACACGGTGAGCGTAGCCTTGCTATTGAGAGACGCCGCCATAGGCGAGAGAGAAGACAGGCTATGTGTCCACTGCCCACAAAATGAGATGGAAACTGAGCTGCACTTCCTAACCTCCTGTCAAATGTATGACGAAATAAGATACGCATATTCCCCTCCGAAGGACCCCAAAAGAATTAGAAATCAAATCAAATATTGACAAGCTACCGTATCTGTTAGGTGCACTCACCACAGCAACATTTGTGTTGCGATAAGGAAAGGATTATGAGTAGAGAACAAACACCAAAGTAACACCAAACACCAAAGTAAATCAAACCTAAGCTACAGTTATCTGTTTCTTTAGTTTTCCTTGCCATTTGTACTTGTACTTTTTGCACACACAGGACACACACCTGCACACACACAGCTGTCTGCTGAGGGGGCCCTGTTGGAACCAGCTTGCTAAGGGGGCCATAGTGGAGCCAGCAAGTGGTGTAAGGTTGGAGTAGGTCAATTAGTTTGTCAGGTATTTTATCTTCATTTATAGGCCATTTTATATTTTATTTCGAGTGTATAGACCGACAGCGTGTACAGATCCAGACCGAACCACTCATTTTTGTGTTTGGTTTTTTACCACATAGTTAATCATTTAACATTTCAAATGTCTTACTATTTTGAAACTTTTGTGCGTTTAATGTTAACTGTTAATTTGTGATTGTTTATTTCACTTGCCTCAACATATGATTCCCATGCCAATAAAGCCCAATTGAATTGAATTGAGAGAAAGAGATGGAAAGAGAGAGAGAAAATGAGAGAGAAGTCTGCTTGTGCTCGATTGACAACTCCCTGACCGTCATTGTCATGCATTATATGGCACGATCATTCCAAAGAATTGGCAAGAGAGCAGAAAGAGCTCATTTGAATGAGGGGAGGTCTTACAAACAGGCACTTTGAGGTGGCGAAAGGCTGGGGCTGTACATGTCTGACACGGGATATGGTGAGAACATACTTTGATTTCTGGATTTACTCACTGTAACAAAAGTCTCCGCAATCACTCATTTACGTTTGTAAACACTGCAACAAAGAGCCATTGTTAAACACGCTAAATTACACTAGAGGGCCGTATCAAAAAGATACAAAACACTGCACAAGCCAAGAGAGGACATGAACATGTGGTACTAAACGTCACACTAAACGTCAAACACTGTGTTGTGGATCTAACCTAATCTCTGCCTCATAAGCAGTCGCACAAATAGCTATTAGTGGATGCAAAAGAAATAAGAACCTATTCAGGTTGAGCATGTATGAGATCATGGTGAGAAGTACCATGGATTTGGTCTGTGGACAAGCCAGACGGGACTTTGAGAGATCTGGTGGAGGACGGGAAGGAAGACAGGAACACATTAACGGCTGTTGCCTAGTCGCAGAAAAGACCTAGTGATTCCTTCGATTAATTCAGAGCCAAATTTCATTACAAAGACGACATGAATTGCACAAGGCCAGACAAGGGGAGCACAGAGATAGACTGATTAGTTGTATTAATTTCCAAATCAACACAGACATGAATGACTTGTCTTGGGGGTCCACGAGTCTCCCAATTCAGGGGCAGTAAAGAGAACAATAGGAAATCACTGATCGCATACAGTTTTAAATCAGGATTCTAAGTGTGCTGTAACTACAACATAATGTCAGTTAATCCCGTGTTAAACGGCTCATCCTTGGCAGATCGATCAAGTCTGTTCCTCTCTCCTCTGCGTGGAGGAAGGGAGTAGTGGCAGCTGGTGAGTGGAGTCACTGGACATTTTGGAGATTTAAATGGGTTCCCAGCTGTTGAAAATAGGAATACGCCTGCTCTACAGGGCAGCTATTGTTACTCTTTTCCAAACATAAGTACACTTTGTTAACATCTGGCTAAATTATAACAGTTTCTATTTTCGTCTTAAAACAAACGAACAGAAGCAGCTGCTTAGGCCACCACTATTACCAAAGGCACGTCCAGAAGGCATTTCTATTATGCCTATTGGATTTAGCCTAGTGTGATATTGTTGGATTCTTTACCTCTGAAAAGAACACGTGAACTGTGTCAAAGTGTAAAGCACATGAACTGTGTCAAACTGTCAAACACATGAACTGTGTCAAACTGTCAAACACATGAACTGTGTCAAACTGTCAAACACATGAACTGTGTCAAACTGTCAAACACATGAACTGTGTCAAACTGTCAAACACATGAACTGTGTCAAACTGTCAAACACATGAACTGTGTCAAACTGACAAACACATGAACTGTGTCAAACTGTCAAACACATGAACTGTGTCAAACTGTCAAACACATGGACTGTGACAAACTGTCAAACACATGAACTGTGTCAAACTGTCAAACACATGAACTGTGTCACACTGTCAAACACATGAACTGTGTCAAACTGTAAAACACATGAACTGTGTCAAACTGTAAAGCACATGAACTGTGTCAAACTGTAAAGCACATGAACTGTGTCAAACTGTAAAACACATGAACTGTGTCAAACTGTAAAACATATGAACTGTGTCAAACACATGAACTGTGTCAAACTGTAAAACACATGAACTGTGTCAAACACATGAACTGTGTCAAACTGTAAAACACATGAACTGTGTCAAACTGTAAAACACATGAACTGTGTCAAACTGTAAAGCACATGAACTGTGTCAAACTGTAAAACACATGAACTGTGTCAAACACATGAACTGTGTCAAACTGTCAAACACGTGAATTTTATCACTGTAAAACACATGAACTGTGCCAAACTGTCAAAAACGTGAATTTTATCACTGTAAAACACATGAACTGTGTCAAACTGTCAAACACGTGAATTTTATCACTGTAAAACACATGAACTGTGCCAAACTGTCAAACACGTGAATTTTATCACTGTAAAACACATGAACTGTGTCAAACTGTAAAACACATGAACTGTGTCAAACTGTCAAACACATGAACTGTGCCAACTGTAAAACACATGAACTGTGTCAAACTATAAAACACATGAATTGTGTCAAACTGTCAAACACGTGAATTTTATCACTGTAAAACACATGAACTGTGCCAAACTGTAAAACACATGAACTGTGCCAAACTGTCAAACACATGAACTGTGTCAAACTGTAAAACACATGAACTGTGTCAAACACATGAACTGTGTCAAACTGTAAAACACATGAACTGTGTCAAACTGTAAAACACATGAACTGTGTCAAACTGTAAAACACATGAACTGTGTCAAACTGTAAAACACATGAACTGTGTCAAACTGTAAAACACATGAACTGTGTCAAACACATGAACTGTGTCAAACTGTAAAACACATGAACTGTGTCACACTGTCAAACACATGAACTGTGTCAAACTGTAAAACACATGAACTGTGTCAAACTGTAAAACACATGAACTGTGTCAAACTGTAAAACACATGAACTGTGTCAAACTGTAAAGCACATGAACTGTGTCAAACTGTAAAACACATGAACTGTGTCAAACTGTAAAACACATGAACTGTGTCAAACTGTAAAACACATGAATTGTGTCAAACTGTAAAACACATGAACTGTGTCAAACACATGAACTGTGTCAAACTGTAAAACACATGAACTGTGTCAAACTGTCAAACACGTGAATTTTATCACTGTAAAACACATTAACTGTGCCAAACTGTAAAACACATGAACTGTGCCAAACTGTCAAACACATGAACTGTGTCAAACTGTAAAACACATGAACTGTGCCAAACTGTCAAACACATGAACTGTGTCAAACTGTAAAACACATGAACTGTGTCAAACTGTAAAACACATGAATTGTGTCAATCTGTAAAACACATGAACTGTGTCAAACACATGAACTGTGTCAAACTGTAAAACACATGAACTGTGTCAAACTGTCAACCACGTGAATTTAATCACTGTAAAACACATGAACTGTGTCAAACTGTCAAACACGTGAATTTTATCACTGTAAAACACATGAACTGTGTCAAACTGTCAACCACGTGAATTTAATCACTGTAAAACACATGAACTGTGTCAAACTGTCAAACACGTGAATTTTATCACTGTAAAACACATGAACTGTGTCAAACTGTCAAACACGTGAATTTTATCACTGTAAAACACATGAACTGTGTCAAACTGTCAACCACGTGAATTTAATCACTGTAAAACACATGAACTGTGCCAAACTGTAAAACACATGAACTGTGTCAAACTGTCAACCACGTGAATTTAATCACTGTAAAACACATGAACTGTGTCAAACTGTCAAACACGTGAATTTTATCACTGTAAAACACATGAACTGTGCCAAACTGTAAAACACATGAACTGTGTCAAACTGTCAAACACGTGAATTTTATCACTGTAAAACACATGAACTGTGCCAAACTGTAAAACACATGAACTGTGTCAAACTGTCAACCACGTGAATTTAATCACTGTAAAACACATGAACTGTGTCAAACTGTCAAACACGTGAATTTTATCACTGTAAAACACATGAACTGTGCCAAACTGTAAAACACATGAACTGTGCCAAACTGTCAAACACATGAACTGTGTCAAACTGTAAAACACATGAACTGTGCCAAACTGTCAAACACATGAACTGTGTCAAACTGTAAAACACATTAACTGTGTCAAACTGTCAAACACATGAACTGTGTCAAACTGTAAAACACATGAACTGTGTCAAACACATGAACTGTGTCAAACTGTCAAACACGTGAATTTTATCACTGTAAAACACATGAACTGTGCCAAACTGTCAAAAACGTGAATTTTATCACTGTAAAACACATGAACTGTGTCAAACTGTCAAACACGTGAATTTTATCACTGTAAAACACATGAACTGTGCCAAACTGTCAAACACGTGAATTTTATCACTGTAAAACACATGAACTGTGTCAAACTGTCAAACACATGAACTGTGTCAAACTGTCAAACACATGAACTGTGTCAAACTGTCAAACACATGAACTGTGTCAAACTGTCAAACACATGAACTGTGTCAAACTGACAAACACATGAACTGTGTCAAACTGTCAAACACATGAACTGTGTCAAACTGTCAAACACATGAACTGTGACAAACTGTCAAACACATGAACTGTGTCAAACTGTCAAACACATGAACTGTGTCACACTGTCAAACACATGAACTGTGTCAAACTGTAAAACACATGAACTGTGTCAAACTGTAAAGCACATGAACTGTGTCAAACTGTAAAGCACATGAACTGTGTCAAACTGTCAAACACATGAACTGTGTCAAACTGTAAAGCACATGAACTGTGTCAAACTGTAAAACACATGAACTGTGTCAAACTGTAAAACATATGAACTGTGTCAAACACATGAACTGTGTCAAACTGTAAAACACATGAACTGTGTCAAACTGTAAAACCCATGAACTGTGTCAAACACATGAACTGTGTCAAACTGTAAAACACATGAACTGTGTCAAACTGTAAAACACATGAACTGTGTCAAACTGTAAAGCACATGAACTGTGTCAAACTGTAAAACACATGAACTGTGTCAAACTGTAAAACACATGAACTGTGTCAAACTGTAAAACACATGAACTGTGTCAAACTGTAAAACACATGAACTGTGTCAAACACATGAACTGTGTCAAACTGTAAAACACATGAACTGTGTCAAACTGTAAAACACATGAACTGTGTCAAACTGTAAAACACATGAACTGTGTCAAACACATGAACTGTGTCAAACTGTAAAACACATGAACTGTGTCAAACTGTAAAACACATGAACTGTGTCAAACTGTAAAGCACATGAACTGTGTCAAACTGTAAAACACATGAACTGTGTCAAACTGTAAAACACATGAACTGTGTCAAACTGTAAAACACATGAATTGTGTCAAACTGTAAAACACATGAACTGTGTCAAACACATGAACTGTGTCAAACTGTAAAACACATGAACTGTGTCAAACTGTCAAACACGTGAATTTTATCACTGTAAAACACATGAACTGTGCCAAACTGTAAAACACATGAACTGTGCCAAACTGTCAAACACATGAACTGTGTCAAACTGTAAAACACATGAACTGTGCCAAACTGTCAAACACATGAACTGTGTCAAACTGTAAAACACATGAACTGTGTCAAACTGTAAAACACATGAATTGTGTCAAACTGTAAAACACATGAACTGTGTCAAACACATGAACTGTGTCAAACTGTAAAACACATGAACTGTGTCAAACTGTCAAACACGTGAATTTTATCACTGTAAAACACATGAACTGTGTCAAACTGTCAAACACGTGAATTTTATCACTGTAAAACACATGAACTGTGCCAAACTGTAAAACACATGAACTGTGCCAAACTGTCAAACACATTACATTTACATTACATTTAAGTCATTTAGCAGACGCTCTTATCCAGAGCGACTTACAAATTGGTGCATTCACCTTATGACATCCAGTGGAACAACCACTTTACAAAGTGCATCTAAATATTTTAAGGGGGAGGGGGTGAGAAGGATTACTTTATCCTATCCTAGGTATTCCTTAAAGAGGTGGGGTTTCAGGTGTCTCCGGAAGGTGGTGATTGACTCCGCTGTCCTGGCGTCGTGAAGTTTGTTCCAAAGCCAGAGCATGAACTGTTTTGACTGAGCTGAAACTGTACTTCCTCAGTGGTAGGGAGGCGAGCAGGCCAGAGGTGGATGAACGCAGTGCCCTTATTTGGGTGTAGGGCCTGATCAGAGCCTGGAGGTACTGAGGTGCCGTTCCCCTCACAGCTCCGTCAAGCACCATGGTCTTGTAGCGGATGCGAGCTTCAACTGGAAGCCAGTGGAGAGAGCGGAGGAGCGGGGTGACGTGAGAGAACTTGGGAAGGTTGAACACTTGCGGCGTCTGGATGAGTTGTAAATGGCACAGGCAACCCAGCCAAAGCTGCAGTAAAGACGGGAAATGACAAGTGCCTGGATTAGGACCTGCGCCGCTTCCTGTGTGAGGCAAACTCTGCGGATGTTGAACTGAACCTACAGGAACAACCGCTGTTAAACGACAGTTTGTTGTCCAGGATCACGCCAAGGTTCTTAGCGCTCTGGGAGGAGGACACAATGGAGTTGTCAACCGTGATGGCGAGATCATGGAAAGCAGTCCTTCCCCGGGAGGAAGAGCAGCTCCGTCTTGCCGAAGTTCAGCTTGAGGTGGTGATCCGTCATCCACACTGATATGTCTGCCAGACATGCAGAGATGAACCCGGTCATCAGAAGGGGGAAAGGAGAAGATTAATGTGTGTCGTCTGCATAGCAATGATAGGAGAGACCATGTGAGGTTATGACAGAGCCAAGTGACTTGGTATATAGCGAGAATAGGAGAGGGCCTAGAACAGAGCCCTGGGGGACACCAGTGGTGAGAGCGCGTGGTGAGACTGTAAAGCACATGAACTGTGTCAAACTGTAAAACACATGAACTGTGTCAAACTGTAAAACACATGAACTGTGTCAAACTGTAAAACACATGAATTGTGTCAAACTGTAAAACACATGAACTGTGTCAAACACATGAACTGTGTCAAACTGTAAAACACATGAACTGTGTCAAACTGTCAAACACGTGAATTTTATCACTGTAAAACACATGAACTGTGTCAAACTGTAAAACACATGAATTGTGTCAAACTGTAAAACACATGAACTGTGTCAAACACATGAACTATGTCAAACTGTAAAACACATGAACTGTGTCAAACTGTCAAACACGTGAATTTTATCACTGTAAAACACATGAACTGTGTCAAACTGTAAAACACATGAACTGTGTCAAACTGTAAAACACATGAACTGTGTCAAACTGTAAAGCACATGAACTGTGTCAAACTGTAAAACACATGAACTGTGTCAAACTGTAAAACACATGAACTGTGTCAAACTGTAAAACACATGAACTGTGTCAAACACATGAACTGTGTCAAACTGTAAAACACATGAACTGTGTCAAACACATGAACTGTGTCAAACTGTAAAACACATGAACTGTGTCAAACTGTAAAACACATGAACTGTGTCAAACTGTAAAACACATGAACTGTGTCAAACACATGAACTGTGTCAAACTGTAAAACACATGAACTGTGTCAAACACATGAACTGTGTCAAACTGTAAAACACATGAACTGTGTCAAACACATGAACTGTGTCAAACTGTAAAACACATGAACTGTGTCAAACTGTCAAACACGTGAATTTTATCACTGTAAAACACATGAACTGTGCCAAACTGTAAAACACATGAACTGTGTCAAACTGTCAAACACGTGAATTTTATCACTGTAAAACACATGAACTGTGTCAAACTGTAAAACACATGAATTGTGTCAAACTGTAAAACACATGAACTGTGTCAAACACATGAACTATGTCAAACTGTAAAACACATGAACTGTGTCAAACTGTCAAACACGTGAATTTTATCACTGTAAAACACATGAACTGTGTCAAACTGTAAAACACATGAACTGTGTCAAACTGTAAAACACATGAACTGTGTCAAACTGTAAAGCACATGAACTGTGTCAAACTGTAAAACACATGAACTGTGTCAAACTGTAAAACACATGAACTGTGTCAAACTGTAAAACACATGAACTGTGTCAAACACATGAACTGTGTCAAACTGTAAAACACATGAACTGTGTCAAACACATGAACTGTGTCAAACTGTAAAACACATGAACTGTGTCAAACTGTAAAACACATGAACTGTGTCAAACTGTAAAACACATGAACTGTGTCAAACACATGAACTGTGTCAAACTGTAAAACACATGAACTGTGTCAAACACATGAACTGTGTCAAACTGTAAAACACATGAACTGTGTCAAACACATGAACTGTGTCAAACTGTAAAACACATGAACTGTGTCAAACTGTCAAACACGTGAATTTTATCACTGTAAAACACATGAACTGTGCCAAACTGTAAAACACATGAACTGTGCCAAACTGTCAAACACATGAACTGTGTCAAACTGTAAAACACATGAACTGTGCCAAACTGTCAAACACATGAACTGTGTCAAACTGTAAAACACATGAACTGTGTCAAACTGTAAAACACATGAATTGTGTCAAACTGTAAAACACATGAACTGTGTCAAACACATGAACTGTGTCAAACTGTAAAACACATGAACTGTGTCAAACTGTCAACCACGTGAATTTAATCACTGTAAAACACATGAACTGTGTCAAACTGTCAAACACGTGAATTTTATCACTGTAAAACACATGAACTGTGCCAAACTGTAAAACACATGAACTGTGTCAAACTGTCAACCACGTGAATTTAATCACTGTAAAACACATGAACTGTGTCAAACTGTCAAACACGTGAATTTTATCACTGTAAAACACATGAACTGTGCCAAACTGTAAAACACATGAACTGTGCCAAACTGTCAAACACATGAACTGTGTCAAACTGTAAAGCACATGAACTGTGCCAAACTGTCAAACACATGAACTGTGTCAAACTGTAAAACACATGAACTGTGTCAAACTGTCAAACACATGAACTGTGTCAAACTGTAAAACACATGAACTGTGTCAAACACATGAACTGTGTCAAACTGTCAAACACGTGAATTTTATCACTGTAAAACACATGAACTGTGCCAAACTGTCAAAAACGTGAATTTTATCACTGTAAAACACATGAACTGTGTCAAACTGTCAAACACGTGAATTTTATCACTGTAAAACACATGAACTGTGCCAAACTGTCAAACACGTGAATTTTATCACTGTAAAACACATGAACTGTGCCAAACTGTCAAACACGTGAATTTTATCACTGTAAAACACATGAACTGTGTCAAACTGTAAAACACATGAACTGTGTCAAACTGTCAAACACATGAACTGTGCCAACTGTAAAACACATGAACTGTGTCAAACTATAAAACACATGAACTGTGTCAAACTATAAAACACATGAACTGTGTCAAACTATAAAACACATGAACTGTGTCAAACTATAAAACACATGAACTGTGCCAAACTGTCAAACTCTCGCTCTCATCCAACACTTCCCACACTGCCCCTACTCGGATGGTATCGCGCCGTCCCAACCTTCGCTCTCTCTCCCCCGCTACTCTCTCCTCTTCCATCCTATCATCTCTTCCCTCTGCTCAAACCTTCTCCAACCTATCTCCTGATTCTGCCTCCTCAACCCTCCTCACCTCCCTTTCTGCATCCTTTGACTCTCTATGCCCCCTATCCTCCAGGCCGGCTCGGTCCTCCCCTCCCGCTCCGTGGCTCGACGACTCATTGCGATCTCACAGAACAGGGCTCCAGGCAGCCGAGCGGAAATGGAGGAAAACTCGCCTCCCTGCAGACCTGGCATCCTTTCGCTCCCTCCTCTCTACATTTTCCTCTTCTGTCTCTGCTGCTAAAGCCACCTTCTACCACTCTAAATTCCAAGCTTCTGCCTCTAACCCTAGGAAGCTCTTTGCCACCTTCTCCTCCCTCCTGAATCCTCCTCCCCCCCCTCCTCCCTCTCTGCAGATGACTTCGGCAACCATTTTGAAAAGAAGGTCGACGACATCCGATCCTCGTTTGCTAAGTCAAACGACACCGCTGGTTCTGCTCACACTGCCCTACCCTGTGCTCTGACCTCTTTCTCCCCTCTCTCTCCAGATGAAATCTCGCGTCTTGTGACGGCCGGCCGCCCAACAACCTGCCCGCTTGACCCTATCCCCTCCTCTCTTCTCCAGACCATTTCCAGAGACCTTCTCCCTTACCTCACCTCGCTCATCAACTCATCCCTGACCGCTGGCTACGTCCCTTCCGTCTTCAAGAGAGCGAGAGTTGCACCCCTTCTGAAAAAACCTACACTCGATCCCTCCGATGTCAACAACTACAGACCAGTATTCCTTCTTTCTTTTCTCTCCAAAACTCTTGAACGTGCCGTCCTTGGCCAGCTCTCCCGCTATCTCTCTCAGAATGACCTTCTTGATCCAAATCAGTCAGGTTTCAAGACTAGTCATTCAACTGAGACTGCTCTTCTCTGTATCACGGAGGCGCTCCGCACCGCTAAAGCTAACTCTCTCTCCTCTGCTCTCATCCTTCTAGACCTATCGGCTGCCTTCGATAATGTGAACCATCAGATCCTCCTCTCCACCCTCTCCGGCGCGGCCCACGCTTGGATTGCGTCCTACCTGACAGGTCGCTCCTACCAGGTGGCATGGCGAGAATCTGTCTCCTCACCACGCACTCTCACCACTGGTGTCCCCCAGGGCTCTGTTCTAGGCCCTCTCCTATTCTCGCTATACACCAAGTCACTTGGCTCTGTCATAACCTCACATGGTCACTCCTATCATTGCTATGCAGACGACACACAATTAATCTTCTCCTTTCCACCTTCTGATGACCAGGTGGCGAATCACATCTCTGCATGTCTGGCAGACATATCAGTGTGGATGACGGATCACCACCTCAAGCTGAACCTCGGCAAGACGGAGCTGCTCTTCCTCCCGGGGAAGGACTGCCCGTTCCATGATCTCACCATCACGGTTGACAACTCCATTGTGTCCTCCTCCCAGAGCGCTAAGAACCTTGGCGTGATCCTGGACAACACCCTGTCGTTCTCAACTAACATCAAGGCGGTGGCCCGTTCCTGTAGGTTCATGCTCTACAACATCCGCAGAGTACGACCTTGCCTCACACAGGAAGCGGCGCAGGTCCTAATCCAGGCACTTGTCATCTCCCGTCTGGATTACTGCAACTCGCTGTTGGCTGGGCTCCCTGCCTGTGCCATTAAACCCCTACAACTCATCCAGAACGCCGCAGCCCATCTGGTGTTCAACCTTCCCAAGTTCTCTCACGTCACCCCGCTCCTCCGCTCTCTCCACTGGCTTCCAGTTGAAGCTCGCATCCTCTACAAGACCATGGTGCTTGCCTACGGAGCTGTGAGGGAACGGCACCTCAGTACCTCCAGGCTCTGATCAGGCCCTACACCCAAACAAGGGCACTGCGTTCATCCACCTCTGGCCTGCTCGCCTCCCTACCACTGAGGAAGTACAGTTCCCGCTCAGCCCAGTCAAAACTGTTCGCTGCTCTGGCCCCCCAATGGTGGAACAAACTCCCTCACGACGCCAGGACAGCGGAGTCAATCACCACCTTCCGGAGACACCTGAAACCCCACCTCTTTAAGGAATACCTAGGATAGGATAAGTAATCCTTCTCACCCCCCCCTTTAAGATTTAGATGCACTATTGTAAAGTGACTGTTCCACTGGATGTCATAAGGTGAATGCACCAATTTGTAAGTCGCTCTGGATAAGAGCGTCTGCTAAATGACTTAAATGTAATGTAAATGTAAACACATGAACTGTGCCAAACTGTCAAACACATGAACTTTGTCAAACTGTCAAACACATGAACTGTGTCAAACTATAAAACACATGAACTGTGTCAAACTATAAAACACATTAACTGTGTCAAACTATAAAACACATGAACTGTGTCAAACTATAAAACACATTAACTGTGTCAAACTATAAAACACATGAACTGTGTCAAACTATAAAACACATTAACTGTGTCAAACTATAAAACACATGAACTGTGCCAAACTGTCAAACACATGAATTTTGTCAAACTGTCAAACACATGAATTTTGTCACTGTCAAACACATGAACTGTGTCAAACACATGAACTGTGTCAAACTGTAAAACACATGAACTGTGTCAAACTGTAAAACACATGAACTGTATCAAACTGTCAAACACATGAACTGTGTCAAACACATGAACTGTGTCAAAATGTCAAACACACGAAACGTGCCAAACTGTCAAACACATGAACTGTGTCAAACTGTAAAACACATGAACTGTGTCAAACTGTAAAACACATGAACTGTGTCAAACACATGAACTGTGTCAAACTGTAAAGCACATGAACTGTGTCAAACTGTAAAGCACATGAACTGTGTCAAACTGTAAAGCACATGAACTGTGTCAAACTGTAAAGCACATGAACTGTGTCAAACTGTAAAGCACATGAACTGTGTCAAACTGTAAAACACATGAACTGTGTCAAACTGTAAAACATATGAACTGTGTCAAACTGTAAAACACATGAACTGTATCAAACTGTCAAACACATGAACTGTGTCAAACACATGAACTGTGTCAAACTGTAAAGCACATGAACTGTGTCAAACTGTAAAGCACATGAACTGTGTCAAACTGTAAAACACATGAACTGTGTCAAACTGTAAAGCACATGAACTGTGTCAAACACATGAACTGTGTCAAACTGTAAAGCACATGAACTGTGTCAAACTGTAAAGCACATGAACTGTGTCAAACTGTAAAACACATGAACTGTGTCAAACTGTAAAACACATGAACTGTGTCAAACTGTCAAACACATGAACTGTGTCAAACACATGAACTGTGTCAAACTGTAAAACACATGAACTGTGTCAAACTGTAAAACACATGAACTGTGTCAAACTGTCAAACACATGAACTGTGTCAAACTGTAAAGCACATGAACTGTGTCAAACTGTCAAACACATGAACTGTGTCAAACACATGAACTGTGTCAAACTGTAAAGCACATGAACTGTGTCAAACTGTAAAACACATGAACTGTGTCAAACTGTAAAACACATGAACTGTGTCAAACTGTAAAGCACATGAACTGTGTCAAACACATGAACTGTGTCAAACATGTATTTGCAGGTCCGAGAAAAAATAGCCTTTTATAAACATTTCATACCACACAAATGACCAAAATGACAGGCTAAGAACGGACAGAGACAGGCCTATGTGTTCATCTTATCATATTTCACCAATGCCAAATCAGTGAGTACGGTCACATGCACACATTAAGGCGATAATTGTTAATAGTCAGATGAATATAATAGTTTTATTAAAGCGTTTACATGTTTTACACGTAGAACGACTCCCCAAACAATCCTGTTACATGGACACATCTGAAAAGGCTACCTGATGGCGCTCTGATAAACGCCAATCAAAATAAACATTGTGCCACAGCGAACAATATTTTTGGGAAGCATATTTGATTCTGAGTTGGGACATATAAAGTTTGCAATGTGAAAATGACTTCTAAGATGCATACATTCCGTTGTTTCCGAACTCACGTCACCCGCGCTGAAGAGGGAGGCTCTCGGCTGATGCTAGCACATGTGCAGAACAAATACACCACTGTCATGCCGATTAAGGTGTTCACATGACGTAGTCACTGGAAAGATTGCTCAGAACACCAGGTGTTTTAATCAGCGTGTGGTTACTTTGATTTTGACCTTACGCTGATTAAGATAAACGGAGTAAGGCGTTTACGTGACTATTGTATAATCTATAACCTACTGCCGTAATCCGTTTAATATCAAATGATTAGTGTGCATGTCTACGTACTCAGTGTGTCTTGTTTGCATCGTAACTGTCCCTGTTTGCAAATAATTTAATGTGAGACGTCATTAGGAATTTGAGCTTGGTAGGCTTCTTTCAAAACCTAGGCCTACCTTTCCACCCCACTACCTTTCCACCCCAGACAGTAGGCCTACCTTTCCACCCCACTACCTTTCCACCCCAGACAGTAGACCTACCTTTCCACCCCAGACAGTAGGCCTACCTTTCCACCCCACTACCTTTCCACCCCAGACAGTAGACCTACCTTTCCACCCCAGACAGTAGGCCTACCTTTCCACCCCAGACAGTAGGCCTACCTTTCCACCCCAGACAGTAGGCCTACCTTTCCACCACAGACAGTAGGCCTACCTTTCCACCCCAGACAGTAGGCCTACCTTTCCACCCCAGACAGTAGACCTACCTTTCCACCCAAGACAGTAGGCCTACCTTTCCACCCTAGACAGTAGACCTACCTTTCCACCACAGACTGTAGGCCTATCTTTCCACCCCAGACAGTAGGCCTACCTTTCCACCCCAGACAGTAGGCCTACCTTTCCACCCCAGACAGTAGACCTACATTTCCACCCCAGACAGTAGGCCTACCTTTCCACCCCAGACAGTAGGCCTACCTTTCCACCCCAGACAGTAGGTCTACCGATGCAGAAAAATATAAGCTTTAACTGCTGGCTACTCTTCTTCCATAACTTAACCCAACGAGACAAGGTCACAAGTGTTTCCTTTAAAGATGTCTGGGTTTAAACATCTTCTATTGTACATAAAGTGAATAGCTTAATCGATTGATAGTTACAAAATTAGGTTACTTCCCTTCTCAATGTTATGTCTCCTCGGTTTTATTTATTGTTTGAACTTAACTGCCTGGTTCACTGACACAAAGTTAGGATATTTAAAGAGTGCTTGGTGGGTGGAGGAATTGGCCGCCAAAAATCTATATAACGTTATATAGAAGCCTAAAGACAAATGTATTCTGTCAAAGAGGTAGCCCTACCTCTTATTTCTTCGGGAAGAAATAAGCTCCAACACAAAGCCCTCTTGTTGTTAGTCTAATTAAAATGAAGACGGTTGAAATTAATAATGTCAACTGGAATTTGCTTACTTCACCACCATGAGCACTATGAGCTGTCTATTTCCGATTGATTGCCTCTGCGACTGCTGCTTCAAGTTTCAGGACCACAATGTACGTTACTCAAACATGGCTTATTGTGAGGACAATAACTCTGATAAACACATCATGGGCAAGGAACATATTGTGTTTATTGAAATAAATTATCGTAGTAGCAAGCTATTAAGGTTGACCTCCAGTCCTCCTCATCTCTGCGCTCTCCTTCTCAAATTGAACAGAACATAGGCTATAGGCTAGTCCATGTGCAAGATATAGCATCTTTTGGACTTGGCCTAATCAAAATGTATTTTCTGAAGAATTCTTTGACTCTCGCCTTGATCTGCCACAGTAGGCTTACACAGCACAGCACTGGTTAGGCAGCACAAAAAAAATGTTTTTTTTAGCAAGAGCAAAGCAGGCTGGGGCTCCGGTTTGGAATATCCATTTCGGTGTGTAAGGCAGTCTAGTTTTATTTACACCATCCCAGCAGCTATCTTAGAACAGTGGAGGCTCCTCGGAGGAGGAAGGGGAGGACCCTCCCCCTTAGTGAATAAAAAAAATCATTTTCAGATAAAACTATACTAAATATATTCAAGTCACCAAATAATTGATTAAAACACACTGTTTTGCAATGGAGGTCTACAGTAGCCTCAACAGCACTCTCTGGGGCCGCATCATGGTGTAGCTGGAGGACAGTTAGTTTCCGTCCTCCTCTGGGTACATTGAATGCAATACAATCAATACAACACCTAGGAGACTGATAGTTTTCTCCCTCTTCCATGCACATAAACAGTATTATGACAACTTCCGGAGGATGTCCTCCAACCTATCAGAGCTGACATGTTGTCGACCCAATCAAAATATCTGAGAACCAATCTAGTACTGAAAGCATAAGCTAGAGCTAGCATTGCAGAGCAGAAAATGTGGTGAATAGTTGACTCAAAGAGAGAGAATGACAATAGTTGAACGATTTTTAAAAAAGGAATTTCTTTAAAAATGAAGGAGTAGCAAGAGAGAGGGAATGAGAGAGATAATTAGTTGTATTTGTTTTTTACTTTCACTTATCTAGCAAATGTAGCTAGCTAGTTTAGCCTACTCAAACACCTGGCTCAAACAGAGCAGGATGCTATGTTAGCTAGCTGGCTATGGCTATCCAACACTGGAGCTCTTACAAGTCAAGGTAAGCTTTTGGTTTTATAAATGTATTGCCAACGGGGCCCGCCGGTATAACTGCTAAACTGCTTGCTGTACACTGTACTGCATGATTGTTGCGGGTTTACTAATGCGTTACTAGCTGTGTTAGCTAATATGGTGACAACAGTGTAGGCTGTGTGTAGTGGTTAACAGTAATGGGATGAAGGTTTGGCCTGGAAAGGTTTTTTCATCTGTGGTATTGTGCACTGAAGTCCACAAGCGAAGGGAAAAGGTGAGAGGAGGAGAGCGTGTAGATGAAGAAGAAATTATACAACGAGCAAATTATCATGCAGTTTGTATGTGGTTGCTATGAAAGTAAACTGTGCTTACGGTTATCAGAGGTGTGTTCATTCTGCCAATTCTGTTGAAAAACATTTCTAAAATGAAAGCAAACGGAACGAAACGGAGATAAGCCTACCTGAATTTGTCACTGTCACCTTGATTACTCATGTTTTTCTCTCGACCTGTGTGCACCTGCGTTGTAAACGTTCATTCATAGGCTAGGTTGTAGCAACCTAATGATGGGTATAGGGAAAATTTGAGTGTCATGTTGTAACCTGAACCTGTCGGTGTTACTTTGAGCTCGGTGAATGGAATATGAATGACAGTCATCCAATATTACATTTACATTTATCCAATATGCTCAAATAGAAATAAATCTATGCTCATAAAAACAAAAACAAAGTCCTCCCTTATCTTAAACGGCACCGACCGCCACAGTCTTAGAAATATTACTTTGCTCCCTGCTTCTCCAAGCACGACCCTGCCCTGGACTACATATATATTTTTTAAACTAAACCCTCCCCTGAAATTGAAAAAGCATGACCATCCCCCATTTTACTACAGGTACCCATTCTGTACATTTCAATCCATCCCTTACATCTAAGTGCACCTCCGGGCATTTACCATACACCCTACACCCTACACACTCCATCCTGCCTAGGTAGACTAATGGAGATTCTGTCATCGCCTCGAGAGAAATTACTGCCACTTACCAATACACACACTCTTTCTCCCCCCTTCTCTCTCTTTCTCCCTCATCGCTCTCTTTCTTGGCCGTGTTTCTCTAACACTCCACTTCCCACTCTCTCTTCATCATTTCCCCACATTCTCTCTCTCCCTGGTCCCATTCCCAGAATATAATGCACCCAAATGACTCTCACAATAAGACATGATGGCAGACCGACTAGAACTCATCTCAACACTGCGGTGGGGTTAGATCCGTGCATCGGTGGCTCCCTCCGCTCCGGAGAGAACACTGCTTCGTCCGCATCATTGGGGCGAAAAACATGCCACAGCATCTCCTCCCTCACTTCATTCTCTAAAACCTGCCTGCCTGGTGCCGCTTGCCCGCCTGCCCACACGTTGAGGGGAAGGACAGAGAGACGGCCCCCCTGTCAATCTCCTGCCAATGGCTGCTGTCAAAACAGAAGCTGACGAGCGAGGCCGATGAAGACGCTAAGACGGCCTAGGCGGGACACCCTACTGACAGCAGGCTCTGTCGGGCTCTCGCCGAGAGAGAGAGGTCACAGAAACTGGAGACACAGGAGATGGGAGAGCTTCACACTCATTAAGGACGGGACTTTTCTATGTCTGGGACTCAGAGATTGGAGAAGACTAAATGACATATTTACGTACTTCTTTAGGCCTCACACCAGGACTCCGCAAGGTCTCTAGATATAAAAGGATGTGCTTATTTTTGTGACTAAACATGAAGCGATAAGATGCCCCTTAAGAGCTGATCTGGAGTCAGTTTTATTTAGTAGACTGGTTGCATTCCCTAAGTTTAAGGTATGGAGAACACTGATCGTAGACCAGCACTCTGGACTGGAGCCAATGGCACCTCTAGCTGTATTAGAGTCAGCATGTTAACAGGCAGTGCTTGTTGCTTACCTCTGTGAGGTGGGGGTTGGGGTTGAAGCCACACTGGTTGCAGACAGTGGAGCGGCACTGTGTGCAGGTGTTGTAGTTTGGCAGGGCCGGCGGATTGGTCAGCTCCGTGGTGGAGCAGAGTGGGCACAGCTTGCTGACGGGCATGGGGGCGATCTGGGGCACTGAGTAGGGTGAGGTGGGGGTGATCCCACGGTCCGGGGACATTGAGGAGGAGCGACCCGTCCGGCCACCCGAACCGCTAAAGTCCACCTGGAGGTTTCGTCGGGAGGCGTGCTGACCGGGCTGACCGGGGCTCTGGCCATGCTGACCTGGACCACCACCCATCCCTGGCCCATGACCCTGAGCCTGCCCTAGGCCTGGGCCGTGGCCTGAGCCATGGACTAGGCCTGAGCTATGCTGCATCGGCCTGTGGCTCTCTTGGTTGGCCAGTCTCTGACCTCCTCCTCCACCCATTCCTCCGTAGCCAGTCTGCATCCCAGATTTAGGACTCCCCATGGGAACCCTGAAGAAAAACAACAGGAATCAAATTAATTTCAAATATAACATCCCTTCTGTTTAGCTCTTCTACAGATTGTGAACAAGATATTTGGTGGTTTGGTCAGTATCCCTGAATCTTATCATTCTATCAAAAAATGTCCCTCACCTCCGGCTAAGACCGAAACAAAACACTGAAAAACTGCTCTGATCTGGGGAAAGCATCAATTTGGATCAAAGAGAACCACAGTAGTTCCGGCCAATCATTTGCTTAATTTGCTTCAGTTGATTCATGGGGAGTTTGACACAAGTATTCATTGTAGGGAGAGACCTATTTTGGGACAGCCTGAGTCGGTATGAGACATTTGCTTTCAGCTACATGTGAATGTCACAAAATCTCTCTCATCCACCCCCACGCCTTAGATCTGAAGTTACTGTCTCCAAATTCACATCTACTCAAAGCCCTGCGAGCCAGACTTCACCTATTGACCTTCAGATGGAGCGGACTTAGGGAGGCTGTGCGTGTGTGTGTACACTTAATACAGTCTTATCTGGTCTAATGATGTTAAATGTCTCCTGGCAGCTCTCATAACAGTTTGCCCTCTTCACTGTAAGCTCTACCCCAGCAGGTAAAAGGCTACAAAGGCCACAGGAGCATCAAACCAACCAGGCGGCTGGAGCAAAGTGCTATAATGAGGGGTTCAACACATAGAAAGCAGGGTAAAGTGCATACTTTTTTTTTTTTGCAGGCTGTCCGGAAGCTTCTACCGTGCTTGAGCCATTTCAGCACCATGAGCCATTTCAGCACCATGGCGCTGTCCACTTACACATAGACATGACTCACTTTGTCCTAAACGCTTACAGTCCCACCTAAAGTAAACAACGAAATCAGTCCCACCTAATGTAAACAATATGTTTGCCATGTGTCTGTATGCAGGCAAAAAACGGTTCAAATGTTAATTTACATTTTTAACAAAGGATCCATTATTAACTCAAGCACTGTGCTTACTGTACTCTCTTCATGTTAAAAAAATATAATAATCATCTTTTCATTCAGTAATCTAAATAACTCTATGGACCGTAAAGGAAATCATACCTCAACATATCATGCTCATGCACTTATATATAAGAACTAGTGGGACACTTTTAAATGTGCCTTTAGAGGCCATGCAATTTAGTACTCGTGTATAAAACAAAAGCAATTTAGGTCAAAAGAGTCCATATTAACAAAGAAAATGGAAGGACTAACAGTACAGATAGATAGCAATCAAAACTCTACCATAGAGGCACAGAAAAAGAAATGGAGGAAGTTATTCAAGAAAGATCCAGTGTAATATATTATAAAACATAAAGCGAACTGGATGGAATATGAGGGAAAAATGCACCAAATTATTTTTCAATCTTCAACATAGAAATGCTACCAGAAATAATTGACTGAAACTTGTTACCCATGATTCACCAAACAATATTTTTAAAAGAGGAAGTAAAGTACTTTAAGCATATGTTTTCGTTTCAGTCTTCTGCATCTCCACTAACCGAAGTTAATTGTATGAATTTTTTCCCTATTAATAATGTAAAATTAACAGCTGTACAGAAGGACTAATGTGAAGGCCAAATTACAGAGGAGGAACTTCTTGATGCAATTAAAGCCTTTCAATCCAGGAAAACCTTTTAAAATATATATTCAGAGGACCATTATTAGCATGTTTTAACCACTCCTATATAAACGGTAGATTAACAGACACGCAACAAGAAGGTCTGATATCATTATTACTGAAACAGTATCCAAGTGGTAAATATAAAGATCCAGTCCACTTTTAAAAAATGGTGGCCTCTTACACTTCAGTGTTGTGATGCAAAAGTTCTAGCAAAATGCTTAGCGCATATAATTAAAAAGGTATTGTCTGATGTTATTTATCCTAATCAGACGTTTTTTTTACATGGACTATACATTAGAGATAATATAAGACAAGTACTGGAAACTGTCATGCAGGTGAATGAGGACCCAAAAGCGACTTGGCGAAAACAGAGTATTTAATCCAGAATAAACTTTACAAAACAAAAAGCATAATAATACACGTAAAGACGAGAACAGACTGGAGACTTGATCGAGAACTGCAGGTTGCCTCGGGAAGGCACTTGAACCTAGCAGACTCAGACACCTGCTCACCACGCAGCATCTGAGGGAAACACGACACGACAGGGCAAAACATAGACACAGCACGGTGAATTATAGATGAGGATCCGACAGGGCAGGTACGGGAAACAAGGAGAGAAATAGGGACTCTAATCAGGGAAAAGGATCGGGAACAGGTGTGGGAAGACTAAATGATGATTAGGGGAATAGGAACAGCTGGGAGCAGGAACGGAACGATAGAGAGAAGAGAGAGCGAGAGAGTGAGAGAGGGAGGGGGAGAGAGAGGGATAGAAAGAGGGAAAGAACCTAATAAGACCAGCAGAGGGAAACAAATAGAATGGGAAGCACAGGGACAAGACATGATAATTAATGACAAAACATGACAGTACCCCCCCACTCACCGAGCGCCTCCTGGCGCACTCGAGGAGGAATCCTGGCGGCAACGGAGGAAATCATCAATGAGTGAACGGTCCAGCACGTCCCGAGACGGAACCCAACTCCTCTCCTCAGGACCGTAACCCTCCCAATCCACTAAGTATTGGTGACCCCGTCCCCGAGAACGCATGTCCATGATCTTATGTACCTTGTAAATAGGTGCGCTCTCGACAAGGACGGGAAGGGGAAGACGAACGGGGGGTGCGAAGAAAGGGCTTAACACAGGAGACATGGAAGACAGGATGGACGCGACGAAGATGTCGCGGAAGAAGCAGTCGCACAGCGACAGGATTGACGACCTGGGAGACACGGAACGGACCAATGAACCGCGGAGTCAACTTACGAGAAGCTGTCGTAAGAGGAAGGTTGCGAGTGGAAAGCCACACTCTCTGGCCGCAACAATACCTTGGACTCTTAATCCTGCGTTTATTGGCGGCTCTCACAGTCCTCCCCGCAGACAAAGGCAGACCGGTAATGAAGTCTAGGGCGATGTGAGACCATGGTCGAGAAGGAATGGGGAGCGGTCTGAGACGACCGGCAGGAGGAGAGTTACCCGACTTAGTCTGCGCGCAGTCCGAACAAGCAGCCACGAAACGGCGCGTGTCACGCTCCTGAGTCGGCCACCAAAAGCGCTGGCGAATAGACGCAAGAGTGCCTCGAACACCGGGATGACCAGCTAACTTGGCAGAGTGAGCCCACTGAAGAACAGCCAGAAAAGGAGGTTACTAGGACAAGCGCGCGGCGACGCAGTGTGCGTGAGTGCTTGCTTAACCTGTCTTTCAATTCCCCAGACTGTCAACCCGACAACACGCCCATAAGGAAGAATCCCCTCGGGATCAGTAGAAGCCACAGAAGAACTAAACAGACGGGATAAGGCATCAGGCTTGGTGTTCTTGCTACCCGGACGGTAAGAAATCACAAACTCGAAACGAGCGAAAAACAACGCCCAACGAGCTTGACGGGCATTAAGTCGTTTGGCAGAACGGATGTACTCAAGGTTCTTATGGTCTGTCCAAACGACAAAAGGAACGGTCGCCCCCTCCAACCACTGTCGCCATTCGCCTAGGGCTAAGCGGATGGCGAGCAGTTCACGGTTACCCACATCATAGTTAAGATGGCGACAGGCGATGAGAAAAATAAGCGCAAGGATGAACCTTATCGTCAGACTGGAAGCGCTGGGATAGAATGGCTCCCACGCCTACCTCTGAAGCGTCAACCTCGACAATGAATTGTCTAGTGACGTCAGGAGTAACGAGGATAGGAGCGGACGTAAAATGTTCTTTTAGAAGATCAAAAGCTCCCTGGGCGGAACCGGACCACTTAAAACACGTCTTGACAGAAGTAAGAGCTGTGAGAGGGGCAGCAACTTGACCGAAATTACGAATGAAACGCCGATAGAAATTAGCAAAACCTAAAAAGCGCTGCAACTCGACACGTGACCTTGGAACGGGCCAATCACTGACAGCTTGGACCTTAGCGGAATCCATCTGAATGCCTTCAGCGGAAATAACGGAACCGAGAAAAGTAACGGAGGAGACATGAAAAGAGCACTTCTCAGCCTTTACGTAGAGACAATTCTCTAAAAGGCACTGTAGAACACGTCGAACGTGCTGAACATGAATCTCGAGTGACGGTGAAAAAATCAGGATATCGTCAAGATAGACAAAAACAAAGATGTTCAGCATGTCTCTCAGAACATCATTAACTAATGCCTGAAAAACAGCTGGCGCATTGGCGAGACCAAACGGCAGAACCCGGTACTCAAAATGCCTAACGGAGTGTTAAACGCCGTTTTCCACTCGTCCCCCTCTCTGATGCGCACGAGATGGTAAGCGTTACAAAGGTCCAACTTAGTAAAGCACCTGGCTCCCTGCAGAATCTCGAAGGCTGATGACATAAGGGGAAGCGGATAACGATTCTTAACCGTTATGTCATTCAGCCCTCGATAATCCACGCAGGGGCGCAGAGTACCGTCCTTCTTCTTAACAAAAAGAACCCCGCCCCGGCCGGAGAGGAAGAAGGCACTATGGTACCGGCGTCAAGAGACACAGATAAATAATCCTCGAGAGCCTTACGTTCGGGAGCCGACAGAGAGTATAGTCTACCCCGAGGAGGAGTGGTCCCCGGAAGGAGATCAATACTACAATCATACGACCGGTGAGGAGGAAGGGAGTTGGCTCGGGACCGACTGAAGACCGTGCGCAGATCCTGATATTCCTCCGGCACTCCTGTCAAATCGCCAGGTTCCTCCTGAGAAGTGGGGACAGAAGAAATGGGAGGGATGGCAGACATTAAGCACTTCACATGACAAGATACGTTCCAGGATAGGATAGAATTACAAGACCAATTAATAGAAGGATTATGACATACTAGCCAGGGATGACCCAAAACAACAGGTGTGAAAGGTGAACGAAAAATCAAAAAGAAATAGTCTCACTGTGGTTACCAGATACTGTGAGAGTTAAAGGTAGTGTCTCAAATCTGATACTGGGAAGATGACTACCATCTAAGGCAAACATGGGCGTAGGCTTGTCTAACTGTCTGAAAGGAATGTTATGTTTCCGAACCCATGCTTCGTCCATGAAACAACCCTCAGCCCCAGAGTCAATCAAGGCACTGCATGTAGCACCCGAACCGGTCCAGCGTAGATGGACCGACATAGTAGTACAAGATCTAGATGAAGAGACCTGAGTAGTAGCGCTCACCAGTAGCCCTCCGCTTACTGATGGGCTCTGGCCTCTTACTGGACATGAATTAACAAAATGTCCATCAAATCCGCAATAGAGGCACAGGCGGTTGGTGATCCTCCGTTCCCTCTCCTTAGTCGAGATGCGAATCCCTCCCAGCTGCATGGGCTCAGTCTCAGAGCCAGAGGAGGGAGATGGTTGCGATGCGGAGCAGGGAAACACCGTTGATGCGAGCTCTCTTCCACGAGCCTGGTGACGAAGATCTACCCGTCGTTCTATGCGGATGGCGAGAGCAATCAAAGAGTCCACACTGGAAGGAACCTCCCGAAGAGAATCTCATCTTTGACCACTGTGTGGAGTCCCTCCAGAAAACGAGCGAGCAGCGCCGGCTCGTTCCAGTCACTAGAGGCAGCAAGAGTACGAAACTCTATAGAGTAATCCGTTATGGATCGATCACCTTGGCATAGGGAAGCCAGGACCCTAGAAGCCTCCCCACCAAAAACTGAACGGTCAAAAACCCGAATCATCTCCTCTTTAAAGTTCTGGTAATTGTTAGAACAATCAGCCCTTGCCTCCCAGATAGCTGTGCCCCACTCTCGGGCCCGGCCAGTAAGGAGTGAAATGACGTAAGCAACCCGAGCTCTCTCTCTAGAGTATGTGTTGGGTTGGAGAGAGAACACAATCTCACACTGGGTGAGAAAGGAGCGGCACTCAGTGGGCTGCCCGGAGTAGCAAGGTGGGTTATTAACCCTAGGTTCTGGAGGCTCGGCAGGCCAGGAAGTAACAGGTGGCACGAGACGAAGACTCTGGAACTGTCCAGAGAGGTCGGAAACCTGAGCGGCCAGGCTCTCCACGGCATGGCGAGCAGCAGACAATTCCTGCTCGTGTCTGCCGAGCATGGCTCCTTGGATCTCGACGGCAGTGTTACGGCGTCTGTAGTCGCTGGGTCCATTCCTCGGTCGGATCCTTCTGTCATGCAGGTGAATGAGGACCCAAAAGCGACTTGGCGAAAACAGAGTATTTAATCCAGAATAAACTTTACAAAACAAAAAGCATAATAATACACGTAAAGACGAGAACAGACTGGAGACTTGATCGAGAACTGCAGGTTGCCTCGGGAAGGCACTTGAACCTAGCAGACTCAGACACCTGCTCACCACGCAGCATCTGAGGGAAACACGACACGACAGGGCAAAACATAGACACAGCACGGTGAATTATAGATGAGGATCCGACAGGGCAGGTACGGGAAACAAGGAGAGAAATAGGGACTCTAATCAGGGAAAAGGATCGGGAACAGGTGTGGGAAGACTAAATGATGATTAGGGGAATAGGAACAGCTGGGAGCAGGAACGGAACGATAGAGAGAAGAGAGAGCGAGAGAGTGAGAGAGGGAGGGGGGAGAGAGAGGGATAGAAAGAGGGGAAAGAACCTAATAAGACCAGCAGAGGGAAACAAATAGAATGGGAAGCACAGGGACAAGACATGATAATTAATGACAAAACATGACAGAAACAATAGAACATTCTGGGAAACCAGGCCTGGTATTCATAGCTGACTTTAAAATGACATTTGATAAAGTATGACTGGAGTTTAAATATAAATGCCAGGAATATTTCAATTTTGGAGAATCTCTCATGAAATGGGTTAAAGTTATGTATAGTAGCCCTAGGTGTAAAATAGAAAATAATGGCTACTTCTCAGAAAGATTTCAACTGTCAAGAGGAGTAACACAAGGTTGTCCACTATCGGGATATCTATTTATTTTTGCCATCAAAATGTTAGCTGTTAAAACTAGGTCCAACAATAACATTAAGGTGTCATTGCACGCTGATAATTCATGTTTTCTTTTGAATCCACAATTAGAATCCCCACAGCCTCATAGAGGATCTGAATACTTTGTCTAACCTCTCTGGATTAAAACCAATTTATGATAAGTGTACAATATTACGTATTGGATCTCTAAAAAAAGACAACTTTTGCATTACTGTGTTGTTCATCAATAAAATGGTCTGACGGGGATGTTGACATACTCGTTATACATATGCCAAAAGAAAGAAATAATCTCACATTTTTATGGAAAGTTAGCAAAAATAGATAAGATCTTGCTACCATGGAAAGGAAAATATTTGTGGAAAAATCATCAGTCAAATCAGTTGATCTATTTGGTTTTGCCTACACCTAGCGATCTGCTTTTTAAATTATCTGAGCAAAAAATATTTTGGGGGGAATGGCAAGCCAGACAAAATTCAATGAGCCTATTTATATAATTAATATGAATTCGGATTGCAGAAATGATTAAATATTAAAGCATTAGACCTCTCACTAAAGGCATCAGTCATACAAAAATTATAATTAAATCCGAACTGCTTTATCGCAAATTAGAAGAATGTCTCACACCATGTTCAAGAATGGCCTTTTTCCCATTATACAGATTCCAAAATGATTTGAAAACCAAATCATCTCCAAAATATGGTTATTTTTTAAAGAAGCCATAGAAAGTTGGTTGCAATTTCAGTTTAATCCACCAGAAAAGTCAGAACAAATAATACAACAAATCTGGTGGTTAAAACTCAAATATTCTAAAAAAAAAAAAAACGTTTTCTGTAAGTCTTCACAAGGTTTTCACACACTGCTGCTGGTATTTTGGCCCATTTCTCCATGCAGATCTCCTCTAGAGCAGTGATGTTTTGGGGCTGTTGCTGGGCAACACAGACTTTCACCTCCCTCCAAAGATTTTCTATGGGGTTGAGATCTGGAGACTGGCTAGGCCACTCCTTTGTTACTTTGGTCCCAGCTCTCTGCAGGTCATTCACTTGGTCCCCCCGTGTGGTTCTGAGATTTTTGCTCACCATTCTTGTGATCATTTTGTCCCCACGGGGTGAGATCTTGCGTGGAGCCCCAGATCGAGGGAGATTATCAGTGGTCTTGTATGTCTTCCATTTCCTAATAATTGCTCCCACAGTTGATTTCTTCAAACCAAGCTGCTTACCTATTGCAGATTCAGTCTTCCCAGCCTGGTGCAGATCTACAATTTTGTTTCTGATGTCCTTTGACAGCTCTTTGGTCTTGGCCATAGTGGAGTTTGGAGTGTGACTGTTTGAGGTTGTGGACAGGTGTCTTTTATACTGATAACAAGTTCAAACAGGTGCCATTAATACAGGTAGCGAGTGGAGGACAGAGGAGCCTCTTGAAGAAGTTACAGGTCTGTGAGAGACAGAAATCTTGCTTGTTTGTAGGTGACCAAATACTTATTTTCCACCATAATTTGCAAATAAAAAATAAAAAATCCTACAATGTGATTTTCTGGATTTTTTTCCTAATTTTGTCTGTCATAGTTGAAGTGTCCCTATGATGAAAATTACAGGCCTCTCTCATATTTTAAAGTGGGAGATTTGCACAATTGGTGGCTGACTAAATACTTTTTGCCCCATATGTAGCTTGTTTTTGGTCACAGGTCCGGGATTGGCTGAAGAATTGCATTTACATTTACCCAGAACTAACACTGCAGATAGCAATACTGGGTGATTTGAAAAGTCATAGTCAATCGATCAATAATATAATAATACTTTTAACAAAACTGTTTCTCTTTCATTTACAATCTGTAGCAACTGTGAGAATAGAAAGGTTCAGAAGTGTAGTGAAAGCATCATAGCACAGTTTAAAATATATGGCAAATAGAGATCCAATATGAATGGTGTTAAGAGATAGACGGGAGGGTTTGAATGGAGCTGGAGGGTGGGACTGATAACAACAAGATAACACATGTAGAATACACTGAAAAAAGTATTTAGGTTCAGGACTTTTGTGAAATAGCACAGTTAAAAATATATGGCAAATAGAAATCAAACTGGATGGACATCAGAAATGGATGGGAGAGGTTGAGGGTAGAAGAAGGCCAGGACTAAAAACAAACTAGATATAACAATTGTAAAAAAAAAAAGATTTGTGTCCGTAAAATGTACACTACCGTTCAAAAGTTTGGGGTCACTTAGAAATGTCCTTGTTTTTGAAAGAAAATTAAAATTAAAATAACATCTAATTGATCATAAACACAGTGTAGACATTGTTAATGTTGTAAATGACTATTGTAACTGGAAACAACACATTTTTTATGGAACATCTACATGTACAGGGGTACAGAGGCCCATTATTAGCAACCATCACTCCTGTGTTCCAATAGAACGTTGTGTTAGCTAATCCAAGTTTATCAATTTAAAAGGCTAATTCATCATTAGAAAACCCTTTTGCAATTATGTTAGCACAGCTGAAACTGTTGTGCTGGTTAAAGAAGCAATAAAACTGGCCTTACAACATATAGTATTATATAGCATTTATAAGCTGGAAGTAGAAGCCCAAGTGTTGTTGTTTATTAGTTTACTCCAATTAGGGGAAGGGGGAAGCTGATCTACCCCCTGAAAAAGAAACTGTGGTCAAGCTGGTGATTGTTTTGTGGCCCTCCAAACATGTCTTCCAATAGAAATGTTTGCCGGAAAGCAAATAATGAAAGTGTAATGTAGAGTGTGAGGTTATTCACTGCTCTGAGGCAGGTGGTATTTGTTTCCGACTGCTGTGACAATCTAACAATCTATCGACAACAAAGACAACAAAGCCTGTCGGAGAAGAAGCAGGGTACATAACAGAAGCCTTAAAATACGGTTTTCGCCTTGTAACAGTCGACTGATTTATCTTCCTTGTTTCCCTTTGTGTTGAACTTTCCAGTGCAGTTCCGGACAGTGTTGAACACAAAACTTACACTCGTGTACGCACACAGTACACGTGCAAAAACACACATACACACACGCGCACGCGCACGCGCACACACTCACCTAGCAGTTTTTGAGAGGTTTAGCTTTCTGCTACAAAGATCAGGGATTGTCTAGCATTCCCTCTGTCTCCAGATGCTGCAGAAGAAGAGGGACGCAAATGTGGTACGCGGGGGGGGGGATCTCTTCAAAAGGACACCTGGGTTTATTCAATCTATTTCCAGTAGTGGGTGTGTTATTACACATACAGAGGAGCACATCAAGCTAAAGCAGCTCACAAAGGCGGCTGCCGCCCAACCTACATTCAAGCGGTCACACTGCTCAGGTAAGGGGGTGGGGGGTGACTCATTCTAAACCTAAAGCCTTTACCCTGATTCACTCAAAGTGCTCGAGGAAATGAGCATGAAACAGCACTGGGGCTGTAAGAAAGACTCGCAGCCATTTCTGAGCTCCCTCCCCCTCTCTCATCTGTGGACAGCAGGAGAGCCAGAGAGGCAGTGGAGAGAGAATCAAGCTGCTTTAGGCCTGTGAACCTGTCATGCTTTGTACATTCACCCATTAACCGGGTGAGTCCGTGCATGGGCAGAGCAGCTCTTTGTGAGCTGTCCGAGGAGCAGAACACGACCACAGAATGGACTCATAGACGTCCGGACTGATGCTAACGCCGCGCCACACTTCGCTACAATAACGCAGGTGAAAAACACACTTTCCTCCAACAAGCAACACCTTTTTCTCAGTGTTTAGAGCCGCTCCGGCCGTTTCCCGGAGGTCATTCATCAGTGTTGCGTAAGAAGTTAATGACTCTGACCGTGCTAGCCTCCCCCTTCTCTTCAGCTGGCTACAGGAGGTTAGATTCAGGGGTCACCAATTAAAGCTGATGTGTGAAAGGAAAGCGCTCGTCGTAGCGAGCCGCGCGTTGTGCTGTCATACTGTATAGCTGGGTCTCCTGTTCTTTGAACGGCTCTTTCTCTGTTGTTCACAGCTGGGTAGGTTCCTGCAGTAGGCTAATGGTGTTTTCTCTCTCTCTCTCTCACACACTCTCTCTCTCTCACTCTCTCTCTCTCTCTCTCTCTCTCTCTCTCTCTCTCTCTCTCACACTCTCTCTGTCTCTCTCTCACACTCTCACTCTCACTCTCTCTCTCTCTCTCGGCTGTGCGTGTCTTTTCTTGTTGGATATGTCGAGTGCTGCTGTGTAGTGGGGTTGTCTAACAGGGTCCCATTAGGGATGCATTCTGGTGATACTGGTACCAGCGGAGCAGGTGACGTCGACGGTGACCTTCTATTAAGGCGTCACTTGATCAGGCAAGCATCCCGAGCAGGCAGGGGCACCCGGGGGCCAACTCTAGACTGCTGACACTGACAGACACAGTCAGTGTTCTATTAGACATAGTACATACACTGTACCGGACGCACACACACACACACACACCCACACACAGAAAGATAAGGTACACAAGGGAGTGATTACACACACATACACACACCGATAAAGATGGTAACACGCGGGCTTTGACTTGGATAATATTCCTCTCCTGCAGTGGTATTCAAAAAATAGTACCGATTATTGTATGCGACAATATGCAAACGTTTTTAAGAAAGATCATTCGAAAAATACAACTTTCTTGAGTTAATGTATTTATTGGTTACTTTTCATTTCGATAAGAGATGAAAATGAAATGAATTGAAGGTTAATTGTTGATGTAAAAAATTTAAATGGACAGATTTCGCGAGAAATGAAAAAGTTTGAATACCACTGCTCTAATGTATAGGGGCCAAACCAGACGACTAGAATATAAATGTTCACCATAATAAATTAAGATGACTCAAGTGGCATGTGGCATGCACTTAGTTACAATATGCTCCAACAGCAAGGTAGCCAACGTATCCTTTAATAATTGTATGTAACTCCCTCTACCTCCTAGCATTCTTTAACAAACAGGTATCGTAAATTCTCTGGAGCCTAACCGTGTTGGTAGGGGATTGGTATTATCATTTTATAGCACCCCTGCATGGGCGGACCCATCTGGCCCGGTCAGATTTAGCAGCTACATGAATGCTCACATGTACAATTCACACTGACACGAGAATAAATACACACGCATTCTCACACACGCACACACATGCACACACACACACACACACACATACATACATTATTTCCCCCGCATCTGTTACCTGCCCACGTTTCAGGGGGGAAAAACAGGCTCTCTGCTTCCTGCAGTTAGATATACCATTAGCGGTCCTGTGTGAAACAAACCGTGCACTATGAATCACAACGACACATGGAGGCACACGCGCGCACACACACACTCACACACTCACACACTCTCAGCACATAGGGTGCACTCACACATGCTTGCACGCGTTAATACACACATACACATAAACCCCCTCACACACAACTGACTGAAGGGTAGAGCGCTTCATTTAGCCTGCCTTGTGAAATCCACCAAACCAAACGAATCACATCTAAATATAATTTCTGAATGCAGATTTGATTTCTGCGGCTGCTGGTTTCGCTGCGCAGTGGCTTCGATCTGTGCGTGGTGGTGAAAGCCCCCTGCTCCGATAAATGGGTGTTTTGTGTGAAATTGATCAAAGGGAAAAGCTCAGAGAGGGTGCTCTCTGTGAAGAATCCTCCTGTTTAGCATTCCGCTCCACATCGCAGAGAGCCGGGAAACTACCCCTTGCATTGTCATCTTCCTCACCACACTACCAAGAGAGAGGGGTTGCCGGCCAGTGAGACAGGAACATATACATGTGCGTATATTCATTGCATATACACATGCCTAGGGCTGTGGCGCTCTTGAAATGTTGTCGGCAGGTTATTGGCATGCTTAAGACTTCCGGTCTCATGGTAATTGACCGTTAATGAAGATAAACACGTTCAGCATCTCCAGGCCTCCACTCATACAAACTGCTAATATACACCATAATAATAAATATATGATTTATTTTAGTCAGGTCTAAAGAAACATTATTATATGAAGAAAATGTATTTAATAAGAACAGAATATGAGTCGGCCTATAACGAATGTTATTTGGCTATGTGGCATGCCGTAGTAGGCTGTAGGTTTGTTCATTTAGCAGACAAGACAGGCTTCTAATTACACAAATGTAAATTTACAAACAGAAAACCACATTTTCGTATCCTACAAAAAGAAATTGAACTGTATTTTAAGACGGTTAAATGCTCTACTAACAAAAAAGCTGTTAGAATTGTAAGTATATGCATGTCCCTTAAGGTCCTTGTGTAATTGTAATGTGATATTGTACCCCCTAGCTCGATTGTCCATTGTTTGTAATCTATGTCTGCTTGTGTTCCCTCATGTGCTTTATGTATTGATTTGTTGTTAATAAAAAAAACATTTAAAAAAAATATTTTAACATTTATTTTTTTTTTTAAAGACAGGCATCTAAGTCCCGTGTCATTATTTTACATTATATAATTTGATAGTAAGAAGAATATAATTGAATTTAGCTGAATAAAACAGAATGGATATTTTTCACATTCCGGAGCTAGTGCGCATATGAAGGCTATGTTGAGCATAAAAGTGAACATTTGAAACAGGTCATATATGCTAGATTTAGATTTATTTAGCAACTTTAGTTTGTAATGAGACAAACCTTAGAAACGACTTAGAATTCAAAACATATATGGGCTGCATGATACGACTATAGGCTATTGATGATTTGTGAAAGTCGCAAAAAAAAGCTTGCGGCCTGTTCCTTGCGTCAGGCTGCACAAGCTGCTCTCTCTCCAGCGGTCATATTATCACCCATCAGACTATTCTCAATTTAATATTGTCTTTACTAAAACTCTAAATTAGTCTCGATTAGGAATGGACCATTTTTTAAAAAGCTTTCCCGCCTGTTCGTTAGGGTAGGCTACCCCAGCTATTTCACTCCACTCATCAACCGCTTTTCGAGGAACATGATCTCGCTGCGGGACAGATGATATTCCGCCAAAACTCTATGTAATGGACTCCCCATCCCTGTTCCTGAAGCTACCCAGTGCTTAATTTGGGAAACCAAGTGAAATCTGTTCGGGAACATACAAAGTAACATGTTTTCACAACTAAACATATTGTATTAAACTGTTGACACCTCTCTCTGTACGCTTGAGAAAGTAATGAAGGTGAGATGGGAGGAGGTGGACATTCTGTAGATAAAGGTAGCCTACTTGTGTCACTCACCCTATTACTACGCTATTCAAAAACAAATACAAATTCACTATAATTGTAGGAATAACTCTGTAAGCCGCCCAGCACAACCAATGAACCAACAGCATCGCCTAGGCCAGTGGTTCAGAAAAAAATGAATTTGACTCTGCCCGGAATACCCCTGAAGTACCTCTCATGTGCATTTTACCAGTAACCCTATGATCTCATGATTCTTCTCAACGAATGGATAGGCCAAGTGCCCCCAGGGGTCCTAGTACCCATGGTTGGGGACCCACTGGCCCAGGGCTACGTTCTCTCCCAGACTCATGAATAGAACGTTTGGAGTGTAGCATAAAGTAACCAGCTCATCTAGTATGCATTATAATACAGTCCACACTCAAAGGCGATTACTAGAGTTTGTCACATTTTGGAATATAGGCTAGACCAATTAAATACATCTTCAATCAATGTTTCTTTCTTCGTGTTTTTCTGCGGTGCATAATGTGCAGTAGGATATGTATTGTATAATGAACTGCACAATCATTATTTTAATCCAAAAAAAAATGTTCAGGCTTGGGCTCCGAAGCCTATAAGGTCTAATATGCATATGGGTGTTTTGAATTGATCATCACCTTAGAAATCCAGTCAATTCCGTTGTCAGGCTTTCGAACAACATCCATAATGACCATGTTTTCCACTCAGTTTCAATCTCTCGTTGAACGTCTTTCTTCAAATGGATCAATCACAGTGAGGTGAGTTTTAAAAGTACCATAATGTTTTGATGATAAGTGTGTGATGTCATTTCGATTGCATTGATGTCAGAGTGGTTAAAAGGACAAATGAGCCCTGAGTACCAGGCCATTAGCTAGTTGGATATTACCAACGCATGTCCTGAGTGCTTAAAAGGAGATTACCGTGACTTGGTCTCGTGGAATTTGACTGCGGTCATGACTCATGACTGCGGATGTGGAAGTAATATGGTCACAGCAACAGCCCTACACACACTCACACACACAGATACACACCCACTCCTCGTATGCCCCTGTACACTTCTGATCACCCTCAGTACTGGTATTGTTGTGTAGAATCACATCCAAGAGAGATCGGTATAGTATATATTAACTGTTTATCACATTGCACTGTGTACAGCATGACACTAAGCTAATCAAATAGGCCGATGCACTTGTGGAATAATATGTATGCATACATTTTAGTTATGCAGGCCACTTTTCACCACTAAACGTCCTGGCTATTAGGCCTATCTATTCTATTATAGTCCCTATAGATAGAGATAGTGTGTTCCATGCATATGGAGTTGGACGCAGGTGCTATAGTTCCCTAAATATAATTTTTGTGGAGCTAGCCATGCTCTCACTGAGAATAGCTGTGCACGGTCTCATCTTCAAATTGAATCTTCAAGGCTGCAACATCCCCCCCCCAATTCCTCTGTCCTTTTTAATTGAAATTCTTATCGGCCTGAAGAGATGAATGAACAAGTATACACACAGACGGGAGGAGGATAAATAAAATAAATAAATGTCAGGTAATCATTTTTTCTCTCGGTGTGTTTTTCAATGAATATGAGCGTTCAGACTCACTTAACATTCCGTGCTGGGTCCCTCTGCCCCCGCTGAACAATAATGGAGCTTTGTGGTAGGCCAAGCCCAAACTCCAGTGGATTACGTGCTAGCCACGGATTTCTGCAAGGGTGAAATGACATGATGGCAAGTTTATGTATTTACATTGCAATTACTCATCCACTAGGGGCAATGCGAGCGCCTGTTAACATCTAATAGCCTCACGACAGGGAAGGGCGTTAGGTGAGCTACTACTCTGAAAAAAAATCACAGGTTCAACCCCGTTGCTAGGCAAAACTACTCCGAATGAATGCCTAAACATAACCCTCGGGTTTAGTGTCGGATTGAAGAATGAATGACAGCACTGACAGGATCTGGTTTGACATAGGATTTGTATTTGGCTGTTTCGAAATTCCAAATGGGGGATCGTAATTCTGGAGGTTGATTTGGGTAGGCCTGTGTCCGTGTGTGTTCATATGTGTGGCCGTGCATGTGTGTTCACAGGGTTCAAGCCAAACTTGACCATTTAAAGTCCTACTCCTGTCTCCTTTTCAGCTCATTTATCACTTGAATTACTTAACAAAAGGATCTGGCATGGGTCCTCAGATCCTTAAAAGGTTCTACAGCTGCACCATTTAGAGCATCCTGACTAGTTGCATCACTGCCTTGTATGTCAACTGCTTGGCCTCCGACCGCAAGGCACTACAGAGGGTAGTGTGAACAGCCCAATACATCACTGGGCCAAGCTTTCTGCCATCCAGGACCTCTATACCAGGCGGTGTCAGAGGAAGGCCCTAAAAATTGTCAAAGACTCCAGCCACCCTAGTCATAGACTGTTCTCTCTGCTACCGCACGGCCAGCAGTACCGGAGCGCCAAGTCTAGGTCTAGGTCCAGGTCTAGGTCTAGGTCCAAGTCTAGGTCCAAGAGGCTTCTAAACAGCTTCTACTCCCAAGCCATAAGACTCCTGAACATCTAATCAAATGGCTATCTGTTGCTATCATCTATGCATGGTCACTTTAATAACTCTACCTACATGTACATATTACCTCAGTTACCTCGACAAACCGGTGCCCCCCCCCTGTATATAGTCTCGGTATTGTTATTTTACTGCTGCTCTTTAATTACTTGTTACTTTTATTTCTTATTCTTATTTGAACTGCATTGTTGGTTAGCGGCTGGTAAGTAAGCATTTCACTGTGAGGTCTACAACACCTGTTGTACTCGACGCATGTGACAAGTACAAGTTGATTTGTTTGGATCTCCATAGGTGGTCCAGGTGTTTCCTTTTTTGTTCTCTATTGTTCTTCAAACAAGGGGGAGAGGCTGATGACATCAGAGGGCCCCACAGACCAACTCCTGGAATGGCCTATTCTTTGAAGTTTGGACTTGTGTAAAAAAAACGAAACTATTTTGCTTAAAACATATATTTTTTTATCCTTACTGTATTTATTATTATTATTTTATTGTTTATCCTTTATTAAACTAGAAAAGTCAGGTAAGAACAAATTCTTATTTACAATGACGGCCCAACTGTGCACCGCCCTATGGGACTTCCAATCACAGGCGGATGTGATACAGCCTGGATTTGAACCAGGGACTGTAGTGACACGTCTTGTACTGAGATGTAGTGCCTTAGACCACTGTGCCACTCGGGAGCACATTCATACATGGGATATTGTTATAGCTGGAGTGCATCTTTAAGGATTTTACCAAAGGATTTATAAATGCAAATAGCTGGACTGGATCGACTCACGAGGTTAAAATCAGACAAACGTTACACGAACAAAAGTATGTGGACATCTGTTAGTCGAACATCTCATTCCAAAATCATGGGTATTAATATGGAGTTGGTCCCCTCTTTGCTGCTACAACAGCCTCCACTCTTCTGGGAAGGCTTTCCACTAGATGTTGGAAAGTTGCTGTGGGGACTTGCTTTCATTCAGCCACAAATGCTTTAGTGAGGTCGGCCACTGATGTCGGACGATTAGACCTGGCTCGCAGTCAGCGTTCCAATTCTTCCCAAAGGTGTTCAATGGGGTTCAGGTCAGGCCAGTCAAGTTCTTCCACACCAATCTCGACAAACCATTTCTGTATGGACCTCGCTTTGTGCACTGGGGCATTGTCATGCTGAAACTGGACAGGGCCTTCCCTAAACTGTTGCCACAAAGTTGGAAACACAGAATCATCTTGAATCTCATTGTATGCTGCAGCAGTAAGATTTCCCTTCAATGGAACTGAAGGGCCTGGCCCGAACCATGAAAAACAGCCCCAGACCATTATTCCTCCTCTACCAAACTTTACAGTTGGAACTATGCATTCGGGCAGATAACATTCCCCTGGCATCCGTCAAACCCAGATTCGTCCGTCGGACTGCCAGATGTGAAGCGGGATTCATCACTCCAGAGAACACGTTTCCACTGCTACAGAGTCCAATGGCGGCGAGCTTTACACCACTCCAGCCGACGCTTGGCATTGTGCATGGTGATCTCAGGCTTGTATGCGGTTGCTCGGCTATATAAATCTATTTAATGAATCTCCAGACAAACCGTTCTTGTGCTGACATTGCTTCCAGAGGCAGTTTGGAACTCGGTAGTGAGTGTTGCAACCGAGGACAGACCATTTTTACGTGCTACGCGCTTCAGCACTCGGTGGTCCTGTTCTCTGAGCTTATGCGGCCTACCATTTCATAGCTGAGCCGTTGTTGTTCCTAGATGTTTCCACTCCACAATAACAGCACTTACAGTTGCCCGTGGCAGCTCTGGCAGGTTGGAAAGATGGCATCCTATGACGATGCTACATTGAAAGTTACTGAGCTCTTCAGTAAAGCCATTATACCGCCAATGACTGTCTATGGAGATTGCATGTCTGTGTGCCAAATTCTATACACCAGTATCGGGTGTGGCTGAAATAGCCGAATCCACTCATTTCAAGGGGTGTCCACATACTTTTGTGTATCTATATCCTAATTGCTCTGTACAGTGACGAGTAAAGGATAACAAATGAACATATAGATACTACTGTAAATCTAATGTAAATTGAATGTAAATCCATCTTTAAGCCAATACCTCAGTGCTGTGAAAACAACATATTACCTTTCACTTGAGTAGAGAGCTAACACAGTGCTACTAGCCTAATACAGGTGGCTAGCCCTTCATGCTAGGGACAGAGCGGTGCTAGGGACAGAGCTGTCAAGGTTAGTGGAGGACTGGAGCTGGAGTTAGGCTGTCGAGGGTAGTGGAGGACTGGAGTTGGGAAAACACTGCTCTAAATGATTCAGATGTAAACCAGTACTGGTGGTATATTGTACGGGCCAGATGTAACTTATTTCTTGTATGCTTTACTTTCCATCTGCCTCGTGCTGAGCTATAAAGACCGTGCATTTTAGCTACTAGCTAACCCACCACTACTCTTCTGTTTTGATGTGCTCCGACATATGGTAGCCTACAGTTCCCATTGAGAACAAAGTCATCTGTTTGATATGAAAGATTAGGTGCTGATTTTATTTTTAGCAGCTTGAGTACAACGTCTGACTGAGACAACCAAATTAAAAGGTAAAGGAATATATCTATGAATGCTGTCACTGATTGGCTGCAGCAGCCGGATTTCCCCAAATACTAGGTAGAGTACATGTCAATGTTTAGTCAAAAAACGTATTGCTGTTGCATTCTTAAATTATGGGGAATATGATGGGCCTGGTAGACATCCCAGTATATATTCAGTAAGGCAGATAAGGCCAATGCAGGACTCAAATCTAATCAAATTGTATTTGTCACATGTTTCGTCAACAACAGGTGAAACGCTTGCTTATGGATGCAGAGCAATGCAGGGCTGCTGGCCCATGTTGACTCCAATGCTTCCCACAGTTGTGTCCTACATTTACATTTACATTTAAGTCATTTAGCAGACGCTCTTATCCAGAGCGACTTACAAATTGGTGCATTCACCTTATGACATCCAGTGGAACAGTCACTTTACAATAGTTTATCTAAATCTTAAAGGGGAGGGGGGGTGAGAGGGAATACTTATCCTATCCTAGGTATTCCTTAAAGAGGTGGGGTTTCAGGTGTCTCCGGAAGGTGGTGATTGACTCCGCTGTCCTGGCGTCGTGAGGGAGTTTGTTCCACCATTGGGGGGGCCAGAGCAGCGAACAGTTTTGACTGGGCTGAGCGGGTGCTGTACTTCCTCAGTGGTAGAGAGGCGAGCAGGCCAGAGGTGGATGAACGCAGTGCCCTTGTTTGGGTGTAGGGCCTGATCAGAGCCTGGAGGTACTGAGGTGCCGTTCCCCTCACAGCTCCGTAGGCAAGCACCATGGTCTTGTAGCGGATGCGAGCTTCAACTGGAAGCCAGTGGAGAGAACGGAGGAGCGGGGTGACGTGAGAGAACTTGGGAAGGTTGAACACCAGACGGGCTGCGGCGTTCTGGATGAGTTGAAGGGGTTTAATGGCACAGGCAGGGAGCCCAGCCAACAGCGAGTTGCAGTAATCCAGACGGGAGATGACAAGTGCCTGGATTAGGACCTGCGCCGCTTCCTGTGTGAGGCAGGGTCGTACTCTGCGGATGTTGTAGAGCATGAACCTACAGGAACGGGCCACCGCCTTGATGTTGGTTGAGAACGACAGGGTGTTGTCCAGGATCACGCCAAGGTTCTTAGCGCTCTGGGAGGAGGACACAATGGAGTTGTCAACCGTGATGGCGAGATCATGGAACGGGCAGTCCTTCCCCGGGAGGAAGAGCAGCTCCGTCTTGCCGAGGTTCAGCTTGAGGTGGTGATCCGTCATCCACACTGATATGTCTGTTGGCTGGATGTCCTTTGGGTGGTGGACTATTCTTGATACACACAGGAAACTGATGAGCTTGAAAAACCCAGCAGCGTTGCAGTTCTTGATGCACACTGGTGCACCTGGCACCAATGTTCCCTCTAATTTCTTTAGGTACTAAGCTAATCTCAGGTCTGCTGACTGCAAAATTGAACATTGTGAAAATTCGGTGTAACTTCCAGAGCGCATTTACTGACAACCCTGAGGTTTTACCCACTTTAAGTTACAGTTTTTAACAGTGGCCAAGTAGGCTACTGTGGCTATTTGATCATAATGTAGGCCTACCAGAGTGGCCAACCATCTAAAGCAATGGAGAAAATGCATCCCATAACATTTTAACATGGAAATAGCTGTTCTATCATTCAGCCTACAGTAGCAGCCAAAGTGTGGTGTTCAATATAGGTCTACATTCCACGAGACTTTTGAAAAAAACATGCAGAACTTGACATTAACCTGTCCTTCAGACAAGCATGTGACTGAAAATGTTGTTATTATTCCCATACTATTATTACAGAGAATCAGCAAATTATGCTACCCTCTGCCTATTGGCTACTTAGCTTATTCAAGCCTGTCTCAAAATACAATACTGCCCCTTTAAGACCCCAAAAATGTATTTTACCTGACTCTCTTTTCAAAGATGTCTGGAAATTTACACGTTTTGTGCTCTTTTAGGAAGCAAATCACTCCCCTATTGCTGACTACAAATTATCTATAACTGGGCTAATAACACACTAATGTGCATTTTGATCTCAAAACAAGCGCATCTATTCACAACCGCTCATGCTGTGAACACAGTCCAGTTCAAAGTAAACGACACAGATCCATGTATGGAAATAGTCTATTTGAATATAGGCCTACTGCAGCTCTGATTGGTTATGTCGCACCGGTTTGTGTAAAGTTCAGGCTGAGTCATGCGTTCTGCCTACAACAAAATCTCTGGCATAGTTTGTTTTGTTTCGGTATGTTGCATTGAAAGTGGCTAATATTGTGTTGATTCAATCGCAGTTGCCACAGTAGAGTTGCCACAGTAGAGGGAAACGTTGATAGTGTTAACAGAGAAAAGTCTAGAACTGTTATGCAGGTGAATGAGGACCCAAAAGCGACTTGGCGAAAACAGAGTCTTTAATCCAGTTTAAGGAAATAGCAATACTCCTAGACAAATCGGAGCGGTAAATAAAGCATAAAAACAATTTCACTCGTAATCACGAGAACTGACTGGAGACTCGATAATAAACTGCTGGTTGCCTCGGGAAGGCACTTGACCGTAGCAGACTCAGACACCTGCTCACCACGCAGCATCTGAGGGAAACACGACACGACAGGGCGATACAAAGGCACAGCACGGTGAACAATATACAAGGATCCGACAGGGCAGAAACGGAAAACAAGGGGAGAAATAGGGACTCTAATCAGGGGAAAAGATAGGGAACAGGTGTGGGAAGACTAAATGATTGATTAGGGGAATAGGAACAGCTGGGAGCAGGAACGGAACGACAGAGAGAGAAGAGAGAGAGGGAGGGAGAGAGAAAAAGGGGAACGAACCTAAAAAGACCAGCAGGGGGAAAACGAACAGAAGGAAAAGCAAAATGACAAGACAATATAAGACAAAACATGACAAGAACAGTGGACACCAACCTTTTCTGAGTCAAGATCACTTTCTGAGTCAAAATGCAAGCCGAGACCTACCGCTCAGGTTGTTTTGAAACATTACTTTAAAAAAACGTAAGCCTATGCAACATGAACAAATTAAAAACAGTACTGTAGCAATGCCATTTGTGCAGTAATCTATAGGCCCAATACATTCTCACGGCATATTGGCTTTGCTTGAATTTCCCTGCCAATGCATTCTTGTTCGGGTCATTTTTTAAAATTATATTTCAATATTCGAGGTAGGCTATATGATCACACCGGTACTTGATCCACTTTTGTATTACTTTTAAGGCACAACTGAGTGACATTTAAATCATTCGCTTTTTATCTTTATTTTACTGGGCTGATGGTGCCTGCATCTGATGGTCAGTCTCAGCAGACTGAGGGTCCTCCTCTCAGCATCCCTCCGCCCTCCCTTTCCTCCACTGACCAAAAAGGGCCACCATCTTCCGGCTGATGGCAAAACTCGAGTCCCATCCCATTATTTCTGCCTCATGCACAAACTCATGTTGTTACTGCTATGAACAGAAAAAGGTCAATATTTGTTTTAAAGACCCAAGCCGCTAATAATAACAACAACGCAAGCCTATCGATACTCTTTCCTACAAATGTATTGCTGCAGCTCTTTGTTGTATTCGTTGACACTCTCTCTCTAGTCGTGGTTTTAAACATTTTGAAATCTCACTGCATCACTTTCTTTGCTGTAGCTTTCTTTTATGCATGCTACATTACTGCAGACACGGTAATCTGAGCCATCCGATTGGCCAGCGGTAGGCCTATAGTGCACTTGTTTTGTTCTCCTGTCCTGCCAGGAAGGCAGAGTACCTTCAAAATGGCAACAGTTTGCCTATCCAGCGTGCAGGGCAGCTGAATCGGGTGCACCTACTGCCAACAGCCCCAGACGGAACAAAATGTAATAGGAACACGAGGCTTCATCATTGTCTTTTTTTTACAGAAATGTTTGGAGATCGACTAAGAATTCCTTGGAGATCGTTGGCAACCACTGCTCTAGAAAGTTGAGTGAAGTTAAATCTTGTGCTTCTCTATGGGCTGACATTTATTCTGCATGGCAGTCCTGGGGGAGCTGCTGACCAGTCTTAGAGCTACAAAGCGCCCACGCGCAGCTTAGAGGGAACATTGCCTGGCACCTACTATCATTCCCCATTCAATGGCACACATACAAAATCCATGTCTCAATTGTCTTAAAAGCTAAAAAAATCCTTCTTTAACCTGTCTCCTCCCATTTATCTTCAACGATTGAACAAGTGGCATCAATAAGGGATCATAGCTTTCACCTGGAGTCACCCGGTCATGGAAGGAGCAGGTGTCCTTAATGTTTTGTGCACTCAGTGTACAGGGAGTACAAGCACGGAGTCAATGTGCAAACCTACAATCCTGCTGTTTCCAGCACCACGCTCCAAACTACTGAGCTACTACAATATTCACCTTTTCAAGGGAAAATATTCATGCTGTGATGAGGATCTACACCTGTACTCATTGGGAGAGTGGGTGTATGGCCATCAAGGATGTCACAAAGGAACATTCTACACGCAACATTTCTGGAGAGATGAGGGGTGTCCGTGTTGCCATGACGATTCCCCTCGATGACGGTGTAAGTCATTGCCGCAATCGGAGGGTCGGGCGATCTCCCCGCAATCAAGCTGTCAAGCGGAGCAGTCAAGCGTTTATTCAGGTACCATCTGAATGTGTGGTGACCTCCATGGAAAGACAAATGAAAATAAATAAATGGGGCGGGAGGGAGGGAGGGAGGGGTTGAATAGTGGTTCCTGGAACATTCTTTCATCTTACCAATTTTAACACGGATCCCTCATCCACCCCCTTCACACACACACACACACACACACACACACACACACACACACACACACACACACACACACACACACACACACACACACACACACACACACACACACACACACACACACACACACACACACACACACACACACACACACACACACACACGCACGTACACAAAGACACACACACTAGGCCATTCACCTCTGACCCTGACCTCATCCTTTTCATTCTACGCACTCCCAGCCGCACTCCATCTCCATCCCTAAGGATGCAGGCCAGGGTCCCCTCCCATGACCGGCATCTGTTTTCTATCAGCTCCTTGTCGGCCTTCTCCCTCGATGCTTCCCTCCCGGGTAATGACTTTATTAAAGAAGCCTGCTGCTCTCACTCTCTCTCTCTCTCTCTTTCTATGCCTCTTTCACTCACTCTTTCTGTCTCAATGTCTCTCTCTCTCTCTTCTCGCTGTCTCTGCATCTCTCTGCCTCTTTCTATCAGGACTGGACATACTCCTGGTTCTTAGGCATGATCATGAAGGAGTTTTACCACGTACCATTGTTTCATATTACTCCTTAATTAATCTTATTGCGCCAAACAAATGTGTCCAGAGATTTCCTTAATAGCTCTTAAACCAATTATGAGAATTAACACATGCATTCACTTATATATTTCTCATAACATACAGCAACACAATATTGTATAACATAATCGTGATGATGATAATGGTACATTGGTGCTCAAAGTCTCGCTGATGTAAAGGTAGAAATACAGAGGAATTAACCCGTGGAAATATCTTCCCTTCTCTCCCATCTCTACGGCCCTTCAGTGGCCATTAGAGTGTAGCGTGACTGAAGGGAGTTCATTTCTTCACTGGACCTGCCTGTGTTTCTGAAAGAAAAGGAACACTGTAACCCTCAGGCAATCAGTGCATACCGTGTGTGTGTGGGTCCATGTGTCTTACATGCTGGAGAAACATTACAACATAATGCGGCCTCTTTTTCAGCCCTTTTCTGCTGTCTGGTGTTTTACCAACATCTAAATCCGTCCACTCAATCCCCAACACGCACACACACACAAAATGACAATGATCCTCTGTTCCAAAACCTGTGTCACTTCTCCCTCAGCCCACACATACTAAACAAACTAGCTACATACTTTAACCAGATTAAAGATTTGGTGAATCAGGGCTACGGTGAAACAAATCTGCCCAAATCCCTCGCTGCCTCCCTATACAGTATATCTCATCTGACTTCCAATGTCCTCTCCCACCTCTCTCTCTCTCTCGCGCTCTTTCCTCGCTCCTCATATTGAAATATTTCCTCATCCCTTTGCTTCAGAGAGCAGGCTATTTCATGCTTTGTGTCATAATGGAATTATTTTAAAATGCTCAGGCTGAGAATGGGACTAAATGGGAAAGGAGATATAAATAGATTTCCAGCAAGCCTTTTGCAAAAACCTTTCCTTTATCTTCTGCACTCTCATTGAGGTTCAGCACCGCTGTACTAAAATGGCAGCAATGTAAAGGAGAGACCCACTTTAAGGCCACACAGTGCATGAACAGGTAGCCTAGTTAATGTACCATTGATAATTTATGATTTGTGCTGACCACACCACACCAGGCTGCACTTAACTTTTGTCATAAATAGTAGATGTTTGTATTATCACTTGCATGCCATCGTGTAAACATGACAATCAAAGGGGGCTGCTCTAAGCAGAACTCCCATTCGTATCCTATAGGTAGACACAGTAGCTTCATTCCTGTGGTTTTTATTCCCCTTGTGTTGCTATTTTAACGTCAAATATTTGACTCTGCATTGTTTGCGAAAAACAAGCATTCCACGGTCAAATCTACACCAGTTGTATTCGGAGCATGTGACAAATAACATTTGATTTGATTTTGCTGTCCAGTATCAGTTAGGTAACTCCGGGGGTCTGGGGGCCTGGTCCGTGTCACCCTTTAGCCGCAGCTCGAGCTAACAAACCTGACTTCAATAATCAATTCATCATGTTCTTTTGTTTAGACAGAGAGGAAGAGGTCGAAGCGAGAGGTTTCACTCTCGCCAAAAATCTGTCCAAAAATAAGCCCAAAGCATTTCTATGGGCTTATTTTGTTGCCTGCCTTCCCACCCATTGTTAGGGCGTAGACAGGAGCATCTCGTCATTATATACACATCTCTGGTTTAGAATGCAACTGCTGCTTTAAATCAGTCGTATTGGCTCGGGATGTGGGAAAAAGTGTGACACCAATTTAGCCCCTTGAGCACCAGAGTCCATCAATCTGTATTATGTCCTGACTCGTTGGAACACTGGGAGTGAGAAGATCCCATTGCACTAAAGGACACAGTACCAGATCAATGTGCAGGGGTACAAGGTATATGGGGTAGATATGTACATAAAGGCAGGGTAAAGTGACGAAGCATCAGGGTATATAATAATAAAGAACAGATTAGCAGCAGCATATGATTAGTGTGTGTGTGTGTGTGTGTGTGTGTGTGTGTGTGTGTGTGTGTGTGTGTGTGTGTGTGTGTGTGTGTGTGTGTGTGTGTGTGTGTGTGTGTGTGTGTGTGTGTGTGTGTGTGTGTGTGTGTGTGTGTGTGTGTGTGTGTGTGTGTGTGTGTGTGTGTGTGTGTGTGTGTGTGTGTGTGTGCGTACAGTGCCTTCAGAAAGTATTCATACCCACTTTACTTATTCCACATTTTGTTGTGTTACAGCCTGAATTCAAAAGGGATACAATTGTGTCACTTGCCGACACACACTATCCCATAACATCAAAGTGGACTTGTGTATATTGAAGATGAAACACTGAAATATCTCATTTACATGTGTATTCACACCACTTTGCTATGACACTCCAGATGTTGCTCATGTGCATCCCAATCTCTTTTTGATCATCCTTGAAATGTCACTCCAACTTCATTGGAGTCCACCTGTGGCCAATTCAATTCTATAGACAGGATTTAGAAAGACACAAACCTGTCTATATAAGGTCCCACAGTTGACAATGTATGTCAGAACAGATTTCCACCGGTCTAATGTCCATTGCTCGTGTCTCTTGGCCCAAGCAAGTCTCTTCTTCTTATTGGTGTCCTTTTTGCAGCAATTCAACCATGAAGGCCTGATTCACGCAGTCTCCTCTGAACAGTTGATGTTGAGATGTGTATATTATTTGAACTCTGTGAAGCATTTATTTGGGCTGCAATCTGAGGTGCAGTTAATTGCCGATTTTCTAAGGCTGGTAACTCTAATGAACTTATCCTCTGCAGCAGAGGTAACTAATGGTCTTCCTTTCCTATGGCGGTCCTCATGAGAGACAGTTTCATCCGGCCATCCGTCCAAACTGAGCAACCTGGCAAGAAGGAGCCTGGTCAAAGAGGTGACCAAAGAACCCTCTGAAAGACCTACACAGTTCCTTGACTGAGATGGGAGAACAACAGTCTCTATAGTAGGGTGACCACATATCCCGGATTGTGCGGGACAGTCCCGTATTTTGTCCCTTTGTCCCTCAGCCAAACAATCATATCCCGCATTTTATCAGCACATTCAAACATCAACAATTTAGGGAAATAAAGTTACTTTATCCCATATTTCAGTCAGATATTCCAACCTGTCTCTTGCAGTCGCGTTGCACTCATGATGAAATCATAATGTATATCATAAGGATGTGGTAGCCTAAGCCTAACACGAACCCAAACCGGCTGCGTGCGTGCCATCGTGCGCTATCCTGCATACATTTATTTTGCCCCCCGCCCCCCACACCAAAAGCGAACACGACACACAGGATAAAATATCAAAACAAATGACATTAATTTGGGGACAGGTCGAAAAGCATTAAACATTTATGGCAATTTAGCTAGTTAGCTTGCACTTGCTAGCTAACGTTAATTTGTCCTATTTAGCTAGCTTGCTGTTGCTAGCTAATTTGTCCTGGGGTATAAACATTGAGTTGTTATTTTACCTGAAATGCACAAGGACCTCTACTCAAACAATTAATCCACACATAAAATGGCCAAACGAATCGTTTCTAGTCATCTCTCCTCCTTCCAGACCTTTTCATCGTTTAACTTATATGGTGATCGCATCTAAACTTTCATTGTATTACCACAACTACCAGCAAAACAGTTTGTCTTTCAGTCACCCACATGGGTATAACCAATGAGGAGATGGCACGTGGGTACGCGCTTCTATAAACCAATGAGGAGATGGGAGAGGCAGGACTTTAAGCGATCTGCGTCAGAAATAGGAATGACTTCTATTTTAGCCCTTGGTGTCGCGGACGCTCGTTGGCGTGCGATAATTGAATAACATGGATTTCTCAATTTTATTTGCAACGCTCGCGCACGCCATGTGTCCGGTCTGGTCAGCATGTAATGGTAATGTTAAACAGTTCTCCAATTGTTGTTAAGATCTGATATTCTGCGTAGCCAAGAAGAGTCATAGGCCGAACATCAACCATTATTTCTCAAATCCTTTTGGGCAAATTCCAGCTAAACTTGGGAGAGGACAATTATGACTCCTATAACTACTAACAAATAGCATGCTTCTGATGAAAAGCTACAAAAGTAAGTAAATAGCCGTATTAGACTGAACAATATAATGTAATTTCGTCAAACTTGTGAGGCTCTCCATGCTCATTAGTTGCTCATTCAACGTTGCTGCTACTTCACTCAATCCTTTTTTTTAAAGTCTCTCATCTGAACTGTTCCTGAGCCCAACAAAAGAGCCACCGCATGTGGTCTCTCGCGTCTGCGTCACCAAATGTTGCGCAAGGCAAAAGCGTTGGCTACACTTCAATCGCTCGTTAGGGCGCAGCCTGCACATGAGTGTCACTCCAGAAACTTCTCACAACCGAAACTCCTCACAACCGTGCCCTTTAAGTAAAGTTATTAAATGAAAGCTGAATCTTGGATGTCTTGGAAGATCACACAATGATGAATTAGTATTCTACATAACAGAATCAAATATTATAGCATAGTATAAAGTACACAAAAAAACATATTCCTTATGCGATTTTAGGATGGTTAGCTGAATAGTAAAAATAACTCAACAGCATGTGCCACCAGGCAGCATGTGCTTCGACTGAAATAAAATACAGGAAGGTTATGTAGTTTAACACCATCTGCTCTAATTTGCTCACGAAACAGTATTTCGAGAAGATTCTAAATGCATACGCAAATGCTGCCAAATGTTTTTATTCATATACACTGCCCCGCGAATGTCCCGCAAGATCATCCTGCCGTTCTGCATTTTGGGTATTTTAAATGTGGTCACCCTACTCTACAGCGCCTCACCAATCTGGGCTTTATGGGAGAGCTGCCAGATGGAAGCCACTCCTGAGAAAACGGCACATGACAGCAGGCGTGAAAGACAGATCACAAAGCAAAAGATGATGTGGTCTGATGAGACAAAAGGTGTCTAACACCATCCCGACTGTGAAGCATGGTGGTGGCAGCATCATGCTAGGCAGCCAGGGGATGCTTTTCAGCGGCAGGGACTGGGAGACTGGTAAGGATAGAGGAAACTATGAATGGAGCCCAATACAAGCAAATCATTGATGAGAACCTGCTTCAGAGTGTAAATGACCTTAGACTTTGGCGAAGATTTATGTTCCAACAGGACAATGACCCCAAGCATACAGCCAAAGCAACGCGGGAATGGCTTCAGAACAAGGATGTGAAAGTCAATGAGTGGCCCAGCTAAAGCCCAGACTTGAAACCCATTGAAATCTGTGGAAACATTAGGAACACCTGCTCTTTCCATGACCTAGACTGACCAGGTGAATCCAGGTGAAAGCAATGATCCCTTATTGATGTCACATGTTAAATCAGTCTAGATGATGGGGGGGGGCAGGTTAAAGAAGGATTTTTAAGCCTTGAGTCATTTGAGACATGAATTGTGTGTGTGCCATTTAGAGGGTGACCGGGCAAGACAAAATATTTAAGTTCCTTTGAACAGGGTGTGTAGTCGACGCCAGGCGCACCAGTTTGACTGTGTAACAAGGACTGCAACACTTCTGGGTTTTTCACGCTCAACAGTTTCCCGTGTGCATCAAGAATGGTCCACCACCCAAAGGACACCCAGCCAGCTTGACACCACTGTGGGAAGCATTGGAGTCAACATGGGCCAGCCTCCTTATGGAACGCTTTCAACACCTTGTAGAGTCCATACCCCCGACGAATTGAGGCTGTTCTGAGGGCAAAGGGGGTGCAACTCAATATTAGAAAGGGGTTCCTAATGTTTTGTACCCTCAGTGTATATTCTTGTGAGTGTGCATAGAGACAGTGCAAGATAGGGTCAATGCAGATAATCTGTGTAACCATTAAATGAACTATTTAGCAGTCATGGCTATTTAGCAGTCTTATGGCTTAGGGGTAGAAGCTATCTCGGTGGACGGTAGCAGAGTGAACAGTCTATGGCTTAGGTGGCTGGAGTCTTCCTCTGACACCGCCCAATATAGAGGTCCTGGATGGCAGGGAGCTCGGCCTCAGTGATGTACCGGGCTGTCCGCACCACCCTCTGTATGTAGCGCTTTGTGGTCAACGGCGGTGCATTTGCCCTACCAAGCGGTGAATGCAGTCTCTACTCCTGAGCTGGAGAAGACTTCCCCTGAACCAAGGCTATATCAAAGTATAAGGCTTTGGCAAACTGGTGTAAGAACTATGATCATAGAGGCTTCCCAATGACAAGTGTTTTGCAGGGCGTACAGAAAAACGGAGAGGGAGGGAGGAAAGCTTCTAACACTGTTTGTGTTTATGTGTTGGGTCTTAAGTGCATATGTACTTGGGATTCCAGGGTGAACTCAAACCGTGCAGTATTAGTGGTTTGACAGGAAAATAAAGGAAAGGAGGACACTATAATGAACTCATATAGTGAAGCAGCGTTAGTAAGAATGCGGTATAACAACTAACTAAATCACCATGATCTATTATTAACTAAGGACTTACATTTCATTCACATCATGTTTTTCGGTCACTTAAATCAGTGATCAAGAAAAAGTATAAAACAAATCATGTTGAACTTTCTCGGATAGTCTCTCAAATCTTTCTTTGACTATAATGAATATGGACATAGTAACCATGGATATGACACACTCATTTGTATCCACTTCCTGTGTGTTAGAAACGGTTCTTCACTGATTATCACGTTGAGACGGGCGTCAGTCAGACTGGAATAATCAGTCTATTATATAATTGAATCAACCAGGACATATTCACTCTGAGATGACGGCTACAGAACGACAGAGAAGCAAACGAGACACGTCCTTTCAGTTTCAAATAAAACCTAAATCCTCTTTCTTTGTCTCTCTGACAATAGGCGGCCCAGAAAAACGTAGAGTAGGAGAGCAGTCCCAGACTTGAGACAAAGGTTCACTGAATGAAGACTGCCAAAGGATTTGGCTGAGAGGGGATGTTCCTTCCTTCTCCCATTTAGCCACTCTCTGTAGTGTACTACTACCACCCACCCTCTGTAGTGTACTACTACCATCCACCCTCTGTAGTGTACAACTACCACCCACCCTCTGTAGTGTACTAATACCACCCACCCTCTGTAGTGTACTACAGCCACCCTCCCTCTGTAGTGTACTACTACCACCCACCCTCTGTAGTGTACTACTACCACCCACCCTCTGTAGTGTACTACTACCACCCACCCTCTGTAGTGTACTACTACCACCCACCCTCTGTAGTGTACTACTGCCACCCACCCTCTGTAGTGTACTACTACCACCCACCCTCTGTAGTGTACTACTAGCACCCACCCTCTGTAGTGTACTAACTACCACCCACTCTCTGTAGTGTACTACTACCACCCACTCTCTGTAGTGTACTACTACCACCCACCCTCTGTAGTGTACTACTACCACCCACTCTCTGTAGTGTACTACTACCACCCACCCTCTGTAGTGTACTACTACCACCCACTCTCTGTAGTGTACTACTACCACCCACTCTCTGTAGTGTACTACTACCACAGATAATGTTAAGAAACATTGTTCTTCTGTAGGAATTTCAGTATTTCAGTATAACGATTTCTAAAGGTTTCCTCATGGTTCTATTTAAAGTTATGTTCTCAGAACGTCGAGAAACAGCGTTCTTCTAGTGTACTACTACCACCCACCTCTGTAGTGTACTACTACCACCCACCCTCTGTAGTGTACTACTACCACCCACCCTCTGTGGGAATCTCAGTACTTTCTGTAAGTTTCGTCATGGTGTTATGTTTAAAAAGAACCAAACAAACACTTATCAGTTGAGGCTGACATTTACCTCAGTCACACCCTGATCTGTTTCACCTGTCCTTGTGCTTGTCTCTACCCCCCTCCAGGTGTCTTCTCCATTTATCCCCTGGGTATTTATACCTGTGTTGTCTGTCTGTCGGTGCCAGTTTGTCTTGTTTGTTCAAGTCAAGCAGTGTTTTGCCTCAGCTCCTGCTTTTCGTCAATCTCTCTTTTTCTTGTCCTCCTGGTTTTGACCCTTGCCTGTCCTGACTCTGAGCCTGCCTGACGTCCTGTACCTTGGCCCCACTACTCTGGAATATCGACCCCTGCCTGCCTTGACCTGTCGTTTGCCTGCCCCTATTGCTGTAATAAACATTGTTACTTCAACACAGTCTGCACTTGGGTCTTACCTGAAACCCGATAATCTCAAGTAGCATCTCAAATGCAACAAAAATAGAACCACCAAATCACCTAGTGATTTCAGATAAAAACAAAATAGACTGTCCAATCGATGATACGAATCATGGATGCTACACTAAACAATCAGTGCTGAACACAACACCCCCCCACCCCCACCCCCACCCCCCACCACCAACACCACCATTAAACTAGGCATGAAAGGAGGTGATAAAGTCTTGCAGGTAAGCAGGGCGGTAGTGCACCCTTACAGGCCGCAGAATGGGTGCTGCAGCGACAGCAACAGGTGCCTGTGGGGCAGGTGGGGCCAAGGGAGTATGTGCCACTGGTAGGGAACCACTCAGGGTGGCATCAATGGCAGAGTGGGGACATGCATGAGGTGGCATCTTCCTCAGTTGGCATGCCAGCAAGATCCGTCAGTCAGTTTAAACGTTGCTCGGCCCAGCTGAAGTTGAACTTGACATGGTGTTGTTGACCTGAAGGTGCAAAGCTTGTCTGCGTGGTGTGGTAGTTGCACCCTGACTCAATCCCTCACTTGGATTCCAGGAAGCTGTGCTCTCTTTCTTTTGTTGTAGCGCTCCTGACTTTTACGCTGTTGGCTTTGCATTGCTGCGTGGACTGTCGAGGCTGTCGGGTTACCGACAGAGTGTCTGAGCCTGTATATGGGCAGCTTTAGTTCACGTCCTCACGTCAGCTTTGAAGGAGAAACTCCAGTGGTGGAGTGGTGAGCAGCTCTGTAGTGCAGCAGAGTTTGCGACAAGGACTCAGGGAAGGAGCAACCCTGAGCTAGGTGAGCTCTCATTCAGTTTTTCAGTGATCGATCAAACCTCTCTCCCCTTCCCCTGTTGGCCTGGGAGTGGTAGTAGGCTGTTCTGATGTGCTTGCTGAGGACCGTTGTCCGTGGTCAGAGTTGCAGGCAGTCCCCAGCAAGAAAATAGCTTATTCAGGAAGTTTATGATGAAGTGACTGAACCCATGGGCGCGACCGTAGGCCATTTTGAATGGAGGTCAGACGCAACCACCTGGAAGTGTTAGTGATGTGACACATTGTAGAGTTCACAGCAGATGTCCAGTTGGATATGTTCCCATGGATGGGAGGGCGAGGCCAGTGGTTGCAGTGGTGGTGACGGCGGAAGTGGGCCTGTCTTTCCACTGACAAGACAAGGAGCACAGTCACGCACTAGCCCCTCAAAATCATAATTGATTCCTGGCCACCACACCAGGCCTGGGCAGCGCTGCTTCAGCTTCACAATGGCAAGGTGGCCCTCATAAGCCATGGCCAACACTCATCGTCTGAGGACGCTTGGTATGACGGTGCAGTTTCCGCAAGCCGACAATGCAGTGATAACCAACAAGTAATCTAACTAACAATTCCAAAACTACTGTCTTATACACAGTGTAAGGGGATAAAGAATATGTACATAAGGATATATGAATGAGTGATGGTACAGAGCAGCATACAGTAGATGGTATCGAGTACAGTATATACATATGAGATGAGTATGTAGACAAAGTAAACAAAGTGGCATAGTTAAAGTGGCTAGTGATACATGTATTACATAAGGATGCAGTCGATGATGTAGAGTACAGTATATACGTATGCATAATAGATGAATAATGTAGGGTAAGTAACATTATATAAGGTAGCATTGTTTAAAGTGGCTAGTGATATATTTACATCATTTCCCATCAATTCCCATTATTAAAGTGGCTGGAGTTGGGTCAGTGTCAATGTCAGTGTGTTGGCAGCAGCCACTCAATGTTAGTGGTGGCTGTTTAACAGTCTGATGGCCTTGAGATAGAAGCTGTTTTTCAGTCTCTCGGTCCCAGCTTTGATGCACCTGTACTGACCTCGCCTTCTGGATGATAGCGGGGTGAACAGGCAGTGGCTCGGGTGGTTGATGTCCTTGATGATCTTTATGGCCTTCCTGTAACATCGGGTGGTGTAGGTATCCTGGAGGGCAGGTAGTTTTCCCCCGGTGATGCGTTGTGCAGACCTCACTACCCTCTGGAGAGCCTTACGGTTGAGGGCGGAGCAGTTGCCGTACCAGGCGGTGATACAGCCCGCCAGGATGCTCTCGATTGTGCATCTGTAGAAGTTTGTGAGTGCTTTTGGTGACAAGCTGAATTTCTTCAGCTTCCTGAGGTTGAAGAGGCGCTGCTGCGCCTTCTTCACGACGCTGTCAGTGTGAGTGGACCAATTCAGTTTGTCTGTGATGTATGCCGAGGAACTTAAAACTTGCTACCCTCTCCACTACTGTTCCATCGATGTGGATAGGGGGGTGTTCCCTCTGCTGTTTCCTGAAGTCCACAATCATCTCCTTAGTTTTGTTGACGTTGAGTGTGAGGTTATTTTCCTGACACCACACTCCGAGGGCCCTCACCTCCTCCCTGTAGGCCGTCTCGTCGTTGTTGGTAATCAAGCCTACCACTTGCATGCTCTGAGGCGCGGCTGGGGATGCCGTCTGGGCCTGCAGCCTTGCGAGGGTTAACACGTTTAAATGTCTTACTCTCTTGGAAGATAATGCGGTCTACATTTGATTGTGAGGAATTCTAAATCAGGTGAACAGAAGGATTTGAGTTCCTGTATGTTTCTTTCATCACACCATGTCTCGTTAGTCATGAGGCATACGCCCCCGCCACTCTTCTTACCAGAAAGATGTTTGTTTCTGTCGGCGCGATGCGTGGAGAAACCCGTTGGCTGCACCGCATCGGATAGCGTCTTCCCAGTAAGCCATGTTTCCGTGAAGCAGAGAACGTTGCAGTCTCTGATGTCCCTCTGGAATGCTACCCTTGCTCGGATTTCATCAACCTTGTTGTCAAGAGACTGGACATTGGCAAGAAGAATGCTGGGGAGTGGTGCGCGATGTGCCCTTGTCCGGAGTCTGACCAGAAGACCGCTACGTTTCCCTCTTTTTCTGAGTCGTTTTTTGGGGTTGCTGCATGCGATCCATTCCGTTGTCCTGTTTGTAAAGCAGAACACAGGATCCGCGTCGCGGAAAACATATTCTTGGTCGTACTGATGGTGAGTTGACGCTGATCTTATATTCAGTAGTTCTTCTCGACTGTATGTAATGAAACCTAAGATGACCTGGGGTACTAATGTAAGAAATAACACGTAAAAAACTGCATAGTTTCCATCTCTGTCGGCGCCGGAAGGTCATGAAAATGGGGTCGTTGGCTGATTCTTGGGTCAGCTCCTTAAGCGACACTTTGTCTTGGAGACAGGAGTGTAGGAGCTGGATGAGGTCCTCCTCTGAGTCATCCTAGGCACGGGTGGAGTCTGGGGAATCAGAGCGCGAAAGGAGATAAGCCACCACATTGTCCCTGTCCGATGTAAACTACAGCTTAAAGGTATACTGCTGGAGGCGGTCTGACCAGCAGAGGAGGTTGTGACCCGACCCGGAGGTAGACATCAAGGCTGTGAGGACCTGGTGGTCAGTGCACAGGGTGAAAGAATGTCTGTAGAGGTAAATGTGCCACCGCTCACAGGCCCAGACGCATGCTAGTGCCTCCCTCTCTCCAACAGAGTACTTCTGTTCAGTGGGGCTCAATGTGCAAGACGCAGAAGCTACCAGCTTCTCAATACCATACTGAAGATGAGAGAGGACTGCTCCCACTGCTGTAGCTGATGCGTCACAGGTGACCAGAGTTGGCCTGGTGAGGTTAAAGTAGGCCAGGATGGTTGAAGTGGCCAGCAGTTCTTTGAGAGGCCCAGTAACCTCCTATTTTAATAGCTGACACAGAGGGGAAGAGATGGCTGAGTACTGGGGCAGGAAGTGCAGTAACCCGTCATTCCCAGAAATTAGGCGAGTTGTGTAGCAGATGTCGGTTCCAGGACACGATGGATGGCTTCCATGTTTGACTGCAGCGGTTTGAACCTTTGGGCTGATACGCGAAACCTGACAAAGTCGATCTCTGGCATTGAGAACAGTGTTGAGTGTGAGGTTGTGTTGACTGAGCGCTGCGAAGGCAGCTTGCAGTCGTTCGTCATGGACGGCAGTGTTGGGGTCATGGACGACGATGTCATCCAAGCAGACAGCCACTCCAGTGACCCCGGAAAGGATGATGGACATTATCTTCCGGAAATAGCTGGGGGCCGAACTGAGACCAAAAGGCATCCTTGTGTAGCGGTATACCCCGATATGAGTAACAAAGGCTGTCACGTTCCTACCCTCTGGGTGTAGGGGAACATTGAGGTAGCCCTTGCAAAGGTCCAGCTTTGTAAAGACCATCAACCTGTAGAAGTGACTGATCAGTTCCTCCATGGTCATCAGGGTAACAATCAGGTATGATAGCCTTGTTGGCCGCTCTCAGATCCAAGTAGACCCGCAGCTTTCCAGACTTCTTTTTAGCGATGACCAAGTTGGACACCCATGGGAAAGCGAGTTGGACACCCATTGTGTAGCTCCTTAGTGACCTCCTTGCATAAAGCCAGTGGAATACGGCGTAGAGGTTGAATGACTGGAGTCACCGTAGGGTCGAGGAGGGGCTTATGTGTGATTGTTGTCAGGGCACCTACGCCGTTGAAGAGGTCCTCCATGGGGAGGCCACGTGCACTATTGTTAAGCCACTGTTGTCCCTCAGAGAAAACCCCAGGCTGGTGAACAGGTCCAGGCCTAAGATATTAGTGCCCTGATGTGGAAGGGGAACTGAGTGAGGACCCTGTTGCCATTCTGCACAAGTGAGGGTGTAAAGCCGATGACATCAATCACTGAATGCCTATCCGTACAGGCTAAAGCTGGGCGGCTGGAGGCGCAGGTGGGACAAGAACTGCTCGTAGGTGGCATTGTTGAGGAGCACGAGAGGAATGCAGGAGTCACCCAGGTATACAGCGCAAGTGGAAAACCCACTCGGGTTTGAGCCAACAGTGTGAATGACAGCAGGGGGTGTGTCCATGGGGCATGAGCGTTGGAGCACAGGGGCCTGGGATGGAGCTGACCTACACCACTTTGAAAAATGGTTTGTATCTGACATCGTCTACTTGTCTGTCCACGAGCAGGGCAGTCAGGAGCACATGCTTTGTGTCTATTGGAACCACAGTTGGCACACCGTTGACGCGCCTGGGGTCTCATCAACTGCACTGAGGCATTCATGTCACTGTCTGAGTGACAGCTACACTATGAGCACTAAGACTGCTGCACAGCTTGAATGGCACTGGAATCATGTGTCTGTGCCTCAGATATCTTAGTTGCACAGTGAACTACTGATTACACTTGGGAAGCTATGGGTACAGCTTTTGCTAAAGTCAGATCATCATCTTCAAGGAGAAGCCTCTCCCGCACGAGTGAGCTTGAGGTTCTTTCAATTAACTGGTCCCTGATCATTTAATCTCTAAGATAACCAAACTGACATGACTGCTTTATCCCTTTAAGATCATTGACATACTGTGTCACTGACTAAACCACGTGCTGTGCTTGCTGCCCGAAAATGCAGCCTCTTTAGAAGCACACTCCGTTTCTTTGAAAAATGTCCATCCAAAAGTTCAACAGCTGTATCATATGTGTGTGCTTCCCCAAGCTCTTGGAAGATGCCAGGCCCTTGGCACTGTCACATGTGCTCCCTCTCCGGCCTCTCGGTCACCAGGCTGCTCGTTATGGCGCACACCTGTCACCGTCGTTACACGCACCTGCGCATCGTCAGACTCACCTGGACTCCATCACTTCCTTGATTACCTTCCCTATATATGTCACACCGCTTGGTTCCTTCCCCAGGCATCATTGTTTCTGTTTCATGTCTGATCATTGTTCGAGGTTATTGTCTTGTATTATGTTCCGTTTATTTTATTAAAACACTCACTCCCTGAAATTGCTTCCCGACTCTCAGAGCACTTCATTACAGGCGCTGAGAGAGTGGAGAGGAATGTCCCTTTTCCTCTCAAGGCTAACCACATCCAGTCTGGTAGCTAGCATGTACAGTGGGGAAAACAAGTATTTGATACACTGCCGATTTTGCAGGTTTTCCTACTTACAAAGCATGCAGAGGTCTGTAATTTTTATCATAGGTACACTTCAACTTTGAGAGACGGAATTTAAAACAAAAACCCAGAAAATCACATTGTATGATTTTTAAGTAATTAATTTGCATTTTATTACATGACATAAGTATTTGATACATCAGAAAAGCAGAACTTAATATTTGGTACAGAAACCTTTGTTTGCAATTACAGAGATCATATGTTTCCTGTAGTTCTTGACCAGGTTTGCACACACTGCAGCAGGGATTTTGGCCCACTCCTGCATACAGACCTTTCCCAGATCCTTCAGGTTTTGGGGCTGTCGCTGGGCAATACGAACTTTCAGCTCCCTCCAAATATTTTCTATTGGGTTCAGGTCTGGAGACTGGCTAGGCCACTTCAGGACCTTGAGATGCTTCTTACGGAGCCACTCCTTAGTTGTCCTGGCTGTGTGTTTCGGGTCGTTGTCATGCTGGAAGACCCAGCCACGACCCATCTTCAATGCTCTTACTGAGGGAAGAAGGTTGTTGGCCAAGATCTCGCGATACATGGCCCCATCCATCCTCCCCTCAATACGGTGCAGTCGTCCTGTCCCCTTTGCAGAAAAGCATCCCCAAAGAATGATGTTTCCACCTCCATGCTTCACGGTTGGGATGGTTTTCTTGGGGTTCTACTCATCCTTCTTCTTCCTCCAAACACGGCGAGTGGAGTTTAGACCAAAAAGCTCTATTTTTGTCTCATCAGACCACATGATCTTCTCCCATTCCCCCTCTGGATCATCCAGATGGTCATTGGCAAACTTCAGATGGGCCTGGACATGCACTGGCTTAAGCAGGGGGACCTTGCGTGCGCTGCAGGATTTTAATCCATGACGGCGTAGTGTGTTACTAATGGTTTTCTTTGAGACTGTGGTCGCAGCTCTCTTCAGGTCATTGACCAGGTCCTGCCGTGTAGTTCTGGGCTGATCCCTCACCTTCCTCATGATCATTGATGCCCCACAAGGTGAGATCTTGCATGGAGCCCCAGACCGAGGGTGATTGACCGTCATCTTGAACTTCTTCCATTTTCTAATAATTGCGCCAACAGTTGTTTGCCTATTGTCCTGTAGCCCATCCCAGCCTTGTGCAGGTCTACAATTGTATCCCTGATGGCCTTACACAGCTCTCTGGTCTTGGCCATTGTGGAGAGGTTGGAGTCTGTTTGATTGAGTGTGTGGACAGGTGTCTTTTACACAGGTAACGTGTTCAAACAGGTGCAGTTAATACAGGTAATGAGTGGAGAACAGGAGGGCTTCTTAAGGAAAAACTAACAGGTCTGTGAGAGCTGGAATTCTTACAGGTTGGTAGGTGATGAAATGCTTATGTCATGCAATAAAATGCAAATTAATTACTTAAAAATGATACAATGTGATTTTCTGGATTTTTGTTTTAGATTCCGTCTCTCATAGTTGAAGTGTACCTATGATAAAAATTACAGACCTCTACATGCTTTGAAAGTAGGAAAACCTGCAAAATCGGCAGTGTATCAAATACTTGTTCTCCCCACTGTATGTGTCAGAGAAATTGTATAGGAAGAGAGACTGCAGATTCTTTCAAACAATTTTAATATAAAATTTGCAAAAATGAAGAATAGTCAGAGTTGAAAGCTCCATGAACAGAGTTGGCTCTCAGCTTTTATAGAGAAGTCCAACCTCTTTGTCTATTTGGCAGAAAGCAGATGTGTGCAAACAGGGGTGGGGAACATAGTGTATAAAAGGTGTTTAGCTTGTCTGTGCAGATTAAGATAGCTGACATTGCCACCATTGTCTGTTCCTTCCTGCAAATTTCCACACAGAGGAGTTCCTACAGATAGTACAAACAGGATGTCACATACTGAGGTCGCACCCGGCTCTTATCCGTACGCCCAGACGTATGGCTAAGTCACACAAGACAAGAATGCATCAGCAAAAAAAACACTAGAATATAACAATGGACAATTCTCAAGGTAAAAACAGCATAGTATGTCTAATGTTGTAATTCTCCACAACATTTCCTCCCTTTTGAGATTAAGTCCCAAACTAATGGAAAATGACTAACAAGTATTTTCATCAAGCAAGCATGAACATAATTTGGAAAGAGTGAAAAGGAAAGACATTCTTACACTTAGTACATAAAAATGGTAAATTACCTGTCAGAGTTTCAAACCTTCACATAGTACAATTCATTCTTAGAAGGGGAAAGGAACATTTGAATTAAACATCAGTACACACTTCATCACCACAGACAAGGAAATCACTTGGTGTTTGTTTGCGAGATCACTGCTGAGCTCTTTCAGGTGTTCCACTACAATAGTCAAGTTACCCTCACCCTGGGGTATGAATGTACAGCAATGGTCACCTATCATTTGGCACACTCTGCAGGAGATGTGATGCTACTACTACAGCAAACTGCCCTTCAGTTGGAGGTGGCCTGTATTGTATACAGGGATCTGTGGCTATAATTTCAAGTGTTGTACCCTCTTTAACAATAGTGTATGAAATGACAACACTATCTCTGCTACAATCTGCAACTAACACCCTTATGCAAACATTTTGTCTCAGATACATGCACCATATGTACTCAGCCTCCGGTTACAAGTACATATATCCTTCCATCTTACCCATAACATGTTAGTCACTACTTCTAGTCCACTTCTATAGTTATAAACATGCTCAAGTCAATTGTACTGCATAATCCAGAAAGCCATATGTATTGATTCGCATTAACATTTGAATTATAATAGCATGGTAAAACAAAACCCCTACTATCAATGTCCCCATCATGTCCCCATCATGGTTATACAACCCACATTTAGAAATACATTTACATTTACATTTAAGTCATTTAGCAGACGCTCTTATCCAGAGCGACTTACAAATTGGTGCATTCACCTTATGACATCCAGTGGAACAGCCACTTTACAATAGTTAAATATTTTAAGAAAGGATTACTTTATCCTATCCTTATTCCTTAAAGAGGTGGGGTTTCAGGTGTCTCCGGAAGGTGGTGTTGTCTCAGGATGGTAAGTTGGTGGTTGAAGATTTCCCTCTAGTGGTGTGGGGGCTGTGCTTTGGCAAAGTGGGTGGGGTTATATCCTTCCTGTTTGGCCCTGTCCGGGGGTGTCCTCCGATGGGGCCACAGTGTCTCCTGACCCCTCCTGTCTCAGCCTCCAGTATTTATGCTGCAGTAGTTTATGTGTCGGGGGCTAGGGTCAGTTTGTTTATCTGGAGTACTTCTCCTGTCCTATTCGTGTCCTGTGTGAATCTAAGTGTGCGTTCTCTAATTCTCTCCTTCTCTCTTTCTTTCTCTCTCTTGGAGGACCTGAGCCCTAGGACCATGCCCCAGGACTACCTGGATGACTCCTTGCTGTCCCCAGTCCACCTGGCCATGCTGCTGCTCCAGTTTCAACTGGCCTGGGCCCTAGGACCATGTCCCAGGACTACCTGACATGAGGACTCCTTGCTGTCCCCAGTCCACCTGGCCATGCTCCTGCTCCAGTTTCAACTGACCTGAGCCCTAGGACCGTGCCCCAGGACTACCTGACATGATGGCTCCTTGCTGTCCCCAGTCCACCTGACTGTGCTGCTGCTCCAGTTTCAACTGTTCTGCCTTATTATTATTTGACCATGCTGGTCATTTATGAACATTTGAACATCTTGGTCATGTTCTGTTATAATCTCTACCCGGCACAGCCAGAAGAGGACTGGCCACCCCACATAGCCCGGTTCCTCTCTAGGTTTCTTCCTAGGTTTTGGCCTTTCTAGGGAGTTTTTCCTAGCCACCGTGCTTTTACACCTGCATTGTTTGCTGTTTGGGGTTTTAGGCTGGGTTTCTGTACAGCACTTTGAGATATCAGCTGATGTACGAAGGGCTATATAAATAAATTTGATTTGATTTGATTTGATTTGATTGACTCCGCTGTCCTGGCGTCGTGCGGGAGTTTGTTCCACCATTGGGGAGCCAGAGCAGCGAACAGTTTTGACTGGGCTGAGCGGGAACTGTACTTCCTCAGTGGTAGGGAGAATGACAGTCCTTAGTGCTTGACGTCGAGTCATTCAAATTCAAGACCCTCAACTTAGCACACACAGACACGGTTAGAATGTACATTTACAAAACAGTATATTCATCATATATTCACCAGCATGAACAATTCTCATCACTTGTGGTAATGACAGATTGGTATCTCAATGTATTTGAATCTAAACTCTAATAAACTTCCCAGTGTTTAGACCTCCAAAATCAACATGATACTTCAAATAAACAGTTTAGGGCAACCCTAAATCAATTTTCAGACACAGTTGACTGCCCCCCCTCCTTCACAGCACTCTTCTTCATGTTCTGCTTCAGATAGTGTTTCAGTTCATCCTCCCAATGGCACATATTCAAAATGGATGGCCCTTGATAATGTCTTTCACCTGAGCCGCTCTGTCTTTTACAGTCCATTATGTCTTGTCCATTTTCCTACCAGTACACCAGTGGAATGAAATAAGTTTTGACAGGATCTCTTTCCATGATCACTCCACTCGGACTCATGTCGCACTCCTGAGAGAAAAGGCATGAGAGAAAAGGCAGTTGATAGCTTCGACTGGATGCTGTGTACTGGTTGCTGGCTCGGACGCAGGTCTCACGGTAGGAGTGGTGAAGGACAAGGTCGGAGTGAACGCCATTTCTTCAGTTGGTTAGGGAGGGGGAGGTGAAGTTCATACTGTTATCATCAATGTATTCTTTCCATGCATCACAAGATACCATCTGTAGTCACTATTGCCATAACTTCAAAAGAGGACAGACCAAAACAACATTTTAAGACATTCACCCCATGACAATTATTACTTTCCCAATTGTCTCAATACCAACATTTCTAAGACAAATCTCAAAGAGCATAATGACACACTTGTTGAAACAATTTTGCAAATTTGCTTATATTCCCTTACCATACTGGCGACCTCCCCGCAGTTACCCCGTAGGGAAAAATCCCGACCGTACAGCAGACCCAAACTGGTGAGATTTGTTTCAAAACAAGGCAAAAACAAACACAATAACAGCAATACACTTGTTCATATAAAGTAGAGATGGGAAAAAAATTTCTTTCTTTTATAGGCAGACTTGTGAAGAAACAAATGTACATATTTACCAAAGGCCCCAGGGGACCGGTAATAAAAATAAAAAAACAACACTGCCTGTTAAATCAAAAATAAACTCATTAGAATAACAAAACAAATTAAAACTATAACTCAATAAGGAAATAGTTGTATCCCGTAAGGTAATGATAAAATAGACTAGAGACAGGTGTCCCTCATTCAGGGGCAGCACTCTCGCTCTACCTTCTCGTGTTCTAAATCACACATAGGCACTATTGCTAAATGATAAACTTCTTCCTAATTATTAGTGTTTACATAGCCCATTTTAAATCTCAACCCCATCTGATCTTAATGAGTGCTGGTTTCCTTTTCAAAAAATGGGTATTTTTGAATAGACTAAAATGAACAACTTCGTATGAATGAATAAAAACCCCATGGCGTGCTAGTTCTATCGTGGAGGGCAGTGGACTAACTCAATGGATAGAGAGCGGAAGAACATAGGTTTGAATCTCACTGACGGTATGCCACAATCAGAACGAAATGTGTTTGCATGATTAATGCCTAAGCAAATACATGTCAATGTGTCCTATCTGTGCTTGGATTTCTAAACAGTTACGCTAGCAGTGTTAATAAATGTCTTATTGAAACATTCAGCGAACGTTCTAAGGATGTTATTCAAAAACCTCCAAAATGACCTTTAAAATGTTCTTCAAAACCTTCACAACATTTAGAGAATGTTCTCAGAACACCTTCAAAATGCCTATAATCTATAGAACCTCCCAGGAAAACATTCAGGGACCATAGTAAAACATTCTCAGAACCTCCCTGCAACCTAAAAATGATACATTCCCAGAACAGGCAACATTTTCACATCCATTCTCAGAACATAAAAAAAAAAAAAAATTGGCAGTTTTACCAGTCAGGAAACATATGGCTTTGTTCCCAGAATCAAGGGAGGACCAAAACTTACATTCCAGAGCGACCCCACAAACTTCCAAGGAACCAAATGTGCTATCTGGGTTCGCTCTGCCATTGTTGACTAGACTTCTGAAGACACCAATCAAAATGTGTTGATAACTATATGCAGGAAAAATGATCTTACTGACGTAATTAGTCCAACCCGAGGGAAAGTGAAGGTATTACCATACTGTTTACATCTATCTATCCTTTGTAGATATGAGAGGGAAAAACAACAGGGGCAGAGGGAAGGGAAGCAGCTACAGAAGAGCAGGGTTTTCCAAACTCAGTCCTGCCTCCCACGGATGCACTTTTAGATTTTTGCCCAAGCACTACACAGCTGACTCAAATAACCAACTCAGGATTAAGGTTTAGCCCAGTTAGATTAACAAGAATTTGAGCTTTCTGCCAATGTCAGATATGTCTATGTCCTGGGAAATGTTCTTGTTACTTACAACCTCATGCTAATCACATTAGCCTATGCTAGCTCAACCATCCCATGGAAGGGACACCGATCCCGAGGAAGTTAACTTAGGAGTCATGTTAAGGAAAATCTCTGCACTTTAAATGCTGCTGCCCTGACTGGGTCAGAAAATGGTAGAAGTTGGAATCTTTGGCAGTCGGATATGTGTCTGCGACCCCTCTGGCCTCTGCATATGGATACTGGTAGCCAGGATTCACTACAGCCATGAGTAGGGAGTCTGGTCATAGACAATCTTTACCATTGACCACTCCATGCAGGTTGCTGTTTCAATGCAGGTAGTTGTAGCATTTAAAGTCACAGAGACACAGGCGCACAGACACACACACACACACAAGACTATTTTCAAACCCTTTTCAATGACGAAGGCAAGGACCAAGCATGTAAAAACTATAGACCAGCTCAACCATTTGGAGCCACTAGGCCTTTTACAGAGCAGTGGAGTGGATGCTGTAGCCTAGTATGATGCTATTGTAAGGGAGGGATTTTTTTGATAAATTGGAAAAGACCTGGACACACCAGCCTGGCCTCTCAGACTAGACCGAACATAGTAAACGTACACAGCAAATCTGACATCCGAATTTTAACACCCGCAATGTTAAATGTAACAGTTTCTTAGAAACTATGTGAACCACCAAAATAGTGTTAAATGTCCCCATTACAGTCATCCTATCTCCCAAGTCAAATGATCCTTTGATTGACCAAAACATAATCTGTCATATTTGTACACTATTAAAATGTTCAGAATTGAAGAAATTGTACCTTTACTCTCATCTCAAACTATCAGGAAGCCTGAAAGAACAGGCTGAGTGGGCAGTGGAGCTTATATTCATGAGCTTTCCTTGACTGACAGCTCTTTGAAACACCCTTGTGGTTGTTGCCAGGTAACAAGGTAAACAATGTGCCACATGTCATTCTGAGATTCTGAGCCTAAATAGTAGGCCTCAACCCATTTTCTCTGCAAAATGCTCTCATGGTCAACAGAGCTGAACATGGCATGGAGGGTATCAGACAAACAGAATCAATACACAATTGCATTTCTAATGTTTTGTGACTAATTACAGAATACAGTTCACTGATACACTTCTTCACAAAGGATTAGTAAAGCCGGAGTCACCTTAGAAGCTTAGTCATAAGTGAATGCACATATTTAAAAAACTGCATACGATAAGTGAACTGGACAATGTATAGGTGCCTCTGCATTACCATTATAAACGACAATATGTTCAGAACTGTAAGTATTGATCAGACATTTATTGATCTTATACAATTAGGCCAGCATAGATGTAATATTGATGAATATGAACACATAAAGGTGACAAAATAATGCAGAGACATCATTTGACATAAGAATATATATAATTAGAGAAAGCGTAACATAGTCCCCCCGGCTGCCCTACATTGTGCAGGACCGATTGATTCGTACAATTTATAACACTCATCTCCTGTCCGAATGCTTGAAAAACAACTATGAGAAGTAACTAACTATATCATATCGCGTAAAAGTGAATTACTTAGGCTTTAGGAAACGCAACCAACTACAGAGACTGATGGGGAGAGGGAGAGGAGGGGGACAAATCCAGCTATGACTTCCTCCTTGTCAGACCTCACACTGGGCAGAGAGGGTTCCTGGGATGGACAGTTCGCACAGGTTCCCCACATATTGGCTCTGGATCAAGGAGGACATCGTTAAGAGGGGATCCAGGAGCCTGTCTACGTAGACTGTAATGTTTTTGAAATGTTTGTTGAACGGCTAGTGAATTACATTTCCTTTTACTTAGTGTTCTGAGTTACGATGCTACCAATTCATTAACGTAGTGATCTACTCATTCTACAATGTGTTTTCTGGTGTTTTTGAAGTACTCAATTTCAAATATTCAATATTTGGTTGCGCACTTTTTGGTGAAACTTTTTAATGTTTGTATTCGGAATGTTTGTGTGCCTGAAATGCTCATATGATGCGGATTTGAAATGAATAACTATGACTTACAGTTTTGTTGGGTCTGTCTTCACAGGCTTCACAGCATATCCCCCCCCCCTCCCCTCCCCTTCTTTGCCTTGGGAAAGCTAATTTTATTTCACAGCATTCCTGCTGTGGTGGTTGCCTGGGAAGCTGTGCAGACAGAGTAGTTGTTGCATTTTCTAAAATGTCTATCATTACAGCTTGATGATAATGGAGAGACAACAGGAGATGGAAAGTGAAATAATAATACCACCCCTCCCAATCATCATGATTAGCCCCAATGATACAAGCTATTACACATTTTGTATTGTAGGTATATAGTGATGTAATGTTGTTTTATGATGTACTGTTTTATTTTTTTTAGATTTTTGTGCGATCATGTGTTCAGAGCCCAGGAAGAGTAGCTGCTGAATGGGGATCCCTAATAAATACAAAATACAATGGAAAATACGATTTTCAGGGGTAAATTGCAAATACTATACATACCCGCAACTCCTTTTGTGGACAACATTCCTTCGTGTCAGCTGTGTGCGCTGGCAGTTCTCAGACACTTAGGGTTTAGGGATGGAAGAACAAAAACCATATAGTGACTATCAGGTGTGTTACAGAAAATGTACCATTCACAAGTCAAAGCAGCCACCGTTGCATTATCTAATGTTAGACCCCCGGATCCCCGATCCCCTCAAAATGTTGGCTACCGTGTCAGACTCATCCAACTCTGATACTTACATTATGGTCAGCGCTTGCAAGAGCCACTGTTAATGATGGTACAGCCTCCGTTCTCAGGATTAGCTTCCTGGCAAGACCCATCGAATGTTCTGCCCAACTGATAAAGCAACATCCCTTGAAACGTTCACTGCACATTATCATCATTTTCTGTGCAGCCTGTCCACCTGAAATGAAAATCAGCCACTGCTGTCGGTTGTCTTCATTCTTCCTCCACAGTAAGGCATCCAATCACAACGCAGTGTGCTCTTGCTGGCATAAGTAGCTTGCTAGCTAGCAGTCCCACCACAGATGAAAGGTCACCGGTATCTTTGATCGTACTTTCTGCTTGAGCTAGCTACCAGTAACTATCTTACGGGTTTGTAAACAAAGCCAAAGCAAGGCGCAGGCGCATATGTGATGGCGGTTTTAAGGCAGTACATATTGAAACGAGTTAAGATGATTAGACGCTACCATCGGTGTATTACATTTCCGTCTTTATGTGACGTTCTATAAAGCTGGAAGTCAATTCTTGGTAATGCCTACCTCCTGAATCCAAGCGTTTGACATGTGGGGAGGGGACCAGTAACTTTATGAATGTACCAGCTACAGTTATTTCTCATGCTTTGAACTGGATTCATCCATAGATCGTCCTATTTGATGAAAAAAAACGTGATTTTCACTGTTCGGAATCTTTCAACGAACACTTTTCAACGTGTTCACAAACTAACTCCGCTAGAGTGTCAGTCACTAACACCATGGGTGTTGCAAATTTCAACTTAAATGCTGTTGTTGCTGTTACACCTTTTGAGTGTTAGGGAATAACACATGTTGTGTTACAGTATTGGGGGGGTTAGGGTTACTTGCAACAACACATTCTGGGAAGAATGACAATGCCCCTCCCACATCTTTTTCAGTTAATGGAGTTAATGGAAATGAACGCGACACAGTGGAGTAAGAACAACACCAGGCAGTGTTGATTCCACTGTGATTCAAATAAGACTTCATTTATTCACTGCTTGTTTTGTCAATTTCAATCCCACAGATGTTAACCCCACTAGAATCTACACTCAGATATAACACTCACAACACTTTTGACCTTAACACTGAGATTTGAACACTTGCAAATTTGCTGTAAGATATGTTATGTTTGGTATGGTTACATGAGACAGTAAGTATACTGTAATTTAGAGCACCCCAAGAACACATTGCCAAATTACAAACTCTTAAATCAATTATTATAATCTTAATGTTGTTCTGAAAGTTGGGTTTGAGGTTAACTTCAAATCAGGTCTAATTTTGGAAATAATCCCACACCAACCTGCGGCCAGCGTTACACGATCAATGAAAAACTTTGTAAAAAGTGGGATACATTTGTGAGAACGAGGCGGGAGAATTGGGAGTCGACTCGTCAATATGTGTGGCACATTTCATTACTTAAAACTTCTACAACTATCAAAAAAGGAAGGGGGACTTCAGCTAGAAGTTGCTTCTCAACGTGGATGCTGCCCATTAGCGTCAATGGGGCTTCTAAAGCATCTCAAACAGCCAGCACCAGCAAAAAAAGAGCTAGCTGGCTACCTCCATGCTAACGTTAGCTAGCTATAGTGCATTTACTTCCATCTAAATAACACTAATGAAACTAACCAAATGTAAACATGTCTGCAAGCTGTTGGTAGCTAACTGCTGATGCTGTCGTGTTATAGATCATACAAATTTATGTGAAAGAGCAGTTTTGACAGCAACGGAGGTCACTTACTGTCTAATTGCGGTAATCTGGCTATTCTGTGGCTCCGGGAGAGTTTTCTATTCAGCCTGCCGAGTGTGGGTTTATGCAACGCTTCAGCCATGGGATCCGATCTCGGATCTGGGGGCATTTCAGAGAAACCCCCAGAGCCTTTCTATGGAGGGGTGGATTGCGGATTTTTCTCAATGGGAAATTGTATTTTGTGATCTTAGGATCTCTGGATTTTGTTGGTGTACTGCCATATCAATAAAATAGCTAGCTACGTTTGTCACTGGTATGAGCTAGTAAATATCCTAAACCCAGAGGCTGGTTGATTGGGGAGGATGGGTAGGATTACAGTGCATTCGGAAAGTATTCAGACCCCTTCCCTTTTTCCACATTTTGTCATTGTCAGGACCCGGTTACAAACCCGGGTCTCCGGAGTGAGAAACAGTCACTTAACCAACTGAGCCACGAATAGTCGGCAGAACCCAGAAGATGAGGCAGACACAGCAGTACTTGAGATGGTGTATTTAGTGAAGTAAAAAGTGAAGTTCTTCAGGAAAACATGTAACTCCACAACCTCAAAAAGGAATTCCACAAGAACAAAGGTAATCCTCCAAGACAAAAAGGTAAATCCACAAGGTGGAAGGTATAGCATAAAAAAGCCTCAAAAGATACTCAAAAATAAACAAGAACAAAAAACAGAATTCCACAAGAGAGTCTACCGGGATCAACAAGAGTTCACAGAGTACTAGGGCTGGGTGCTAACATACAAACACAGAGCAAAGAACTGAGGAAAACAAAGGGTTTAAATACAATCAGGGGAAACGAGGCACAGGTGCAAATAATAATGGGGATCAAGGGAAAACAAAAGGTCAAAAAGCACAATGGGGGCATCTAGTGACCAAAAACCGGAACAACCCTGGCCAAATCCTGACAGTTATGTTACAGCCTTATTCTAAAATAATCCATAATGACAAAGTGAAACTTTTTTTTTTTATGTTTTCAAATTTATATATATATATATATCTTTTTTTTTACAGAAATACCTTATGTAAATAAGTATTCAGACCTGTTGCTATGAGACTCGAAATTGAGCTCAGGTGCATCCTCTTCCCATTGATCATTCTTGAGATACTTCTACAACTTGATTGGAGTCCACCTGTGGTAAACTCAATTGATTGGACATGATTTGGTAAGGCACAAATCTGTCTATATAAGGTCCCACAGTTGACAGTGCATGTTAGAGCAAAAACCAAGCCATGAGGTCGAAGGAATTGTCCGTAGAGCTCCGAGACAGGATTGTGTTGAGGCACAGATCTGGGTATGGGTACCAAAAAATGTCATTGCATTGAAGGTCCCCAAGAACACAGTGTCCTCCATCATTTTTAAATGGAAGAAGTTTAGAACCACCCAAACTCTTCCTAGAGCAAACCACCCGGCCAAACTGAGCAATCGGGGGAAAAGGGCCTTGGTCATGGAGGTGATCAAGATCACGATGATCACTCTGACAGAGCTCTAGAGTTCCTCTGTAGAGATAGAATAAACTTCCATAAGGACAACCATCTTTGCATCACTCCACCAATCAGACGTTTATGGTAGTGGCCAGATGGAAGCCACTCCTCAGTAAAAGGCACATGACAGCCCGCTTGGAGTTTGCCAAAAGGCACCTAAAGGACTCTCAGACCATGAGAAACAAGATTCTCAGGTCTGATGAAACTAACAATGAACTCTTTGGCCTGAATGTCAAGCTTCACATCTGGAGGAAACCAGGGACCGCTCATCACCTGGCCAATATCATCCCACGGTGAAGCATGGTGTTGGCAGCATCATGCTGTGGGGATGTTTTTCAGCAGCAGGGATTGGGAGACTAGTCAGGATTGAGAGAAAGATGAACAGAGCAAAGTACAGAGAGAGCGCTCAGGACCTTAGACTGGGGCAAAGGTTCACCTTCCAACAGGACAACGACCCTAAGCACACAGTCAAGACAACGTAGGAGTGGCTTCGGGACAAGTCTCTGATTGTCCTTGAGTGGCCCAGCCAGAGCCCAGACTTGAACCCGGTCAAACATCTCTGGAGAGACCTGAAAATAGTAGCTGTGCAGCGACGCTCCCGATCCAACCTAGCAAGAGTTTGAGAGGATCTGCAGGCACTCCATGAATACAGGTGTGCTACGCTTGTAGCATTATACCCAAGAAGACTCAAGGCTGTAATCGCTGCCAAATGTGAGTCAACAAAGTACTGAGTAAAGGGTCTGAATACTTATGTAAATGTGATATTTCTTTTTTTTTTCTTATACATTTCTAAAAACCTGTTTTTGCATTGTCATTATGGGGTATTGTGTGTAGATTGAAGAGAGGAAAAAAACAATTTAATCAATTTTAGAACAAGGCTGTAACATTAACAGAATGTGGAGAAAGTCAAGGGGTCTGAATACTTTCCAAATGCCTTGTATAACTCGAACGTCTAGCAGCCCAAAAGTTGCACTTTGAATCAAGTCATGGACAACTCTGGTATTTTAGCTAATTAGCAACTTTGCAACTTCTTAACTTGTTAGCTCACCCTTACCCCTAACCTTAACCCCTAACCTCTAGCCTAGCTAACATTAGCCACAAAAAAAAAATCGAATTCGTAACATATCATACATACCTCGTTCCAATTTGTAACATATTGTACGAATTAGAGTTTGGAACGTATCATGACGGACATCCACAAATTCATACATATCATACCGAATGTAACATATCATACTATGTTGAGGGAATCAAATGTACATTTACTATGTTTCATCGACACCCTGAGGCCAGGTTGGACACACACACACACACACACACACTTGGTCTATGTGTCAGTCATAATGAACGTGAAAATTGGGGCCCATTCCCTCCAGGGAGCGCACGTAGGCCCACATCCAAACACATGCACACACACAGTAGCATGATTAGCTCTTTCACACCTCATCTCAACACAGACCAAGTAAGGCCTACTTATTACCCAGAACAGTTAGAGTCACTGTGATTTGTAGTTTGTAATATGTGATGCCAAGACTAGACGCAGGTGACAAAATAGGGGGAAAAATAAATATGCTGTGTTGTCATATCACAGTCACACTCGTGTCCAAATGTCCTAGCAGGGGACAAGCCTAACGCATCTCCTCTAACTATACAACCACCAATAGAGCGATAATCGCGCAAAAGGGTGACGAGCAAATTCACGCTGCACGTGACTAGATAGGTTCACATGGACTTGTATTATGCCGTTATACCAACCCGCCACCGCTATGATCAACTGGGACTTTACATAATAACATTCTTGTGTGTCAATACTTGGAATTCATTTCATTTCAAATGCAGAAATGTCACTTTTCCTGCAGCAGCTACGAGCTGTCATCCTTTCGAAGCTATCTAACCTATTATATAATGACGGATATGCTGTGTTAAGCTACACGTTATTATCAAGCCATTAAATATGTCTGTCTTTCTACAACACAATGTAAAAATCTAAATAATATACAGGACTGATCATTCGATGCATGTTCAATTAAATATTTGTTAGGCTATGCATTACCAATGAATGTCATTCTGCCAGCCATCCCAACACTGATGCGAGCTGGTACACACAACATCCAGAATCTGAAGATGGGGTCGTTTGCACATCATTATCGAGAGAGTGGCGACACGTACTTCAATGTCTCACGATAGCCTACACACTACTAGGCTAAACAACACACACACACACACACACACACACACACACACACACACACACACACACACACACACACACACACACACACACACACACACACACACACACACACACACACACACACACACACACACACACACACACACACACACACACACACACACACAAAGCAGTAGCAAAAGCATCCTCCTCTGCAAGCACCCATGCAGAAACGAATGAGCTCGAGCATCCTTCATGACAACCTCAAAATAAGCCACAATTCAGTGGTCATTTATTTTAATGCTACATACTTTTTTTTAACCAATGACTTTGCAGTTGATGAAGGGGTAACGCTACCCATGACAGGTCCCAACAGCTAGGCAAAAGCCAATTAAATCGTAAAAGCATCACAAAACCAAGTGCCAAAGCCTAACAGCATCGTTTCCCTGACTACAACACAACACGAGTATTTGACGATATAAATGATGTAAAGCAATCATTTACAATGTCAAGTGTATAAGGATATCAAATCTATCATTTGTCAAATACTCGGCATCAACTGCAACGTTGCTAATGACAGGTCTTACCTATTAATTCCCGGTCCGCCACCCATTCCTCCCCCGGCAGCAGCACCATTGGCGGGCTTGATGAGCTGTCCAGAGCCCAGTGGTGCTGAAATGGAACCAGGCGCTCCCGCCATAGAGATGGAGCCCGGTTCCCCGGGTTGTCCGCCTCCCTCGATGCTCCCTTCGTTCCCCATCCTTTCTGGTTAGGAGATCGAGGCGAGTAATTGTATTTCGACCGTTGTTATAATTATAATAATATCAAAGGCTCAGAGGAGCGAACTCAGCGATGCTGCTCCTCCAACGCCATCATCACCTCCGATCCAGAGACCTGCATGGGGCACGCGCACAGACGGAGGCGAGAAACAGCCAGGGCACGAGCTCTGCTGCTGACGCCGGGGTTGCCGTGCGCGTTCTTATATCAGAAGTATCTCCCGGTTCTTGGAGGAGAGAGACAGCCTAGAGCAGGGGTGTCAAAGTCAAATGGACGGAGGGCCAAATAAAAAATTTAGCTACAAGCCGAGGGCCGGACTGTTCGAATGTTCATTGAAAAATTTTTAAATGACGCATATAGTCTAGTGAACCTAATTGAACCTACTGAAAACCTAACAAATATATTCCAATATGATCAGATAAATAAAGCAATATTTTCTTATGGCTCTGTCAGTAATCTTTAATTTTCAACAGACACAAAAGACAAATTTCCTTTATATAAAAATCCCCATAACATGAACATTAAATGAAAGAAACCGGTATTCAAGGCACCATCAGTAGCCTATATTTTCTATTTTAGCAAAAGTGGGCTAAATTTACTTCAAAGAAAAAAACAATAATAGCAATTTTCTATCATCCACTCAACTGAAATATTTTTAAAATATAATTGGATTGAAATACAATAAAATAAAGTGCAAAAATCTATTAATCAAAAACAACACTTTGTTTAAGGAGAAGTAACATACAGTGAAAACAAATATTAAACTTTAACTTTTAAACTTGAACTGAGTAAAAACTCTAAATATGTGATTGCACAGTAATGTTCACTTGTTTGAGGTTGAGGGTGATACTTGGTGGTGTCCCATCTTTTCCACAAGTTCATCAATGTTCGGGGTAAGGCTCTGAGCTGAGGAAATCCTCAGAATTGAGTGGAGGTGTTCAGCAGTAAGTCGACTTCTGTGTGATGTTTTGTTCAAGTTCATCAAAGAAAACAGTTGTTCACACAGGTATGTGCTGCCAAACATAGACAACGTTTGAGCAGCCTGGATGCGCAGCTGGGGCATTGTGTCGGGAGGAAACGGGCGAACTCCGCAGCACCCACTGCCGCATATTTTGCCCTCAGTGCATCATTGCATTGGAGGTCAATCAACTCCATTTGGAGGTTTGGTGGTGAGCTTTCCACGTCAACAGCAAATGGGTTACCGAGCAGTTCCAACCTGCTTTTTTGTGCTTCAAAGTCAGCAAATCGGCGTCGAAAGTCAGCGGCAAGCATACCTATTTTATCAGCCAACTGTGCGCTCGGGAACGCACTGGTAGAGAGCTTCTCTTTCATGGTCTGGCAGCTGGGAAAGTGGCTCAAATTTTCTTTCCGCATCTGCGTCTCCCACAGAGTCAGTTTGGTTTTAAATGCCTTCACTGTACTGTACATATCAGAGATGACACGATCCCGACCCTGCAGCTGCAAGTTCATTGCATTCAGATGACTCGTAATGTCACACAGAAAAGCCATTTCACACAGAAACATTTCGTCTCGGAGTTGTGTTGTGTCTTTCCCTTTGCTGTCCAAGAACAGACAAATCTCCTCACGAAGCTCGAAACATCTTTGAAGCACCTTTCCCTGGCTTAGCCATCGCACCTCTGTGTGATAAGGCAAATCACCATGCTCCGTTTCTAACTCCGTCAGAAATGCCTTGAACTGGCGGTGATTCAAACCTTTGGCTCTGATAAAGTTAACTGTGCGCGTGATGATGCTCATTACATGCTCCATTTTCAAGGCTTTACCGCACAACGCTTCCTGGTGTATGATACAATGATAAGCTGTCAGCTCACCTGTCGCGTTTTCCTCTTGCATCTTTTCCCGTATCTTCGCCACCAGTCCGCTCCTGTGTCCACACATCGCAGGTGCTCCGTCGGTTGTCAAACCCACGAGTTTTTCCCAAGGCAGCTCCATCTCATTTACACATCTTGACACCTCTTCATACAAATCATGCCCCGTAGTTGTGCCATGCATAGGACGTAAAGCCAAAAACTCCTCTGTCACGCTTAGGCTGGAGTCCACTCCGCGGATGAAAATTGACAACTGGGCAATGTCAGAAATGTCGGTGCTCTCATCCACAGCCAAGGAATATGCAATGAAATCTTTTCCCTTTTTCACAAGCTGCTCTTTTAGATTGATGGACAACTGGTCTACTCTCTCGGCAATGGTGTTTCTGCTCAGACTCACATTTAAAAAGAGTTGCCTTTTTTCTGGGCAAACTTCGTCACAAACTTTAATCATGCAGTTTTTGATGAAATCCCCCTCCGTAAATGGCCGGGCTGATTTAGCGATCTCTTCTGCCAAAATAAAACTGGCCTTGACAGCAGCCTGGCCTTGTGATTTGGCTTTTTTGAACAGAGCCTGTCGAGATTTGAGGCCTCGTTTTAATTCCTCTGCCTTTTGTAGCCTTTGTTCCATGTCCATATTCTTGTTTTTGTCCGCGTGTTTCGTTTCATAATGTCGTCTCAGATTATACTCTTTCAGTACCGCCACACTTTCTCCACACAGAAGACACACAGGTTTTCCAGCTACCTCCGTGAACAAATACTCCGACTCCCACCTTGTTTGAAACCCCTGGTTCTCAGTGTCCACCTTCCGTTTTGCCATTTTTGATGGGTATCTGAAAGTTAATTTTACTGTGATGCTGACAACTGCTGTGCCAATAAATATTGAAATGAAGCAGCCTACTGCTCGGTGCGTCACCGTTGCATTGTGGGAAATGTAGTATTGGTGCGTGTAAAAGATCTGCGGGCTGCCGGCTTGCTGCGGTCTGCGGGCCGGTTCTAATAACAAATCAAGATCATCCCAGGGGCCGTAAAAAAACCTTCTCGCGGGCCGGATGTGGCCCGCGGGCCTTGACTCTGACATATGTGGCCTAGAGGATATCTTGGGGGGGGATGATCTGTTGTAGGATGCAGATGTCTGAGTTACTTTCGTGGCATTTTAACATCAAGCCGAACTTATGACGTCGAGAACAAAAGTATTGCAAACAAAAATAATGATATTGAAAGCAAAACATAAACCCAGAAGTGTTGAGAGCAACAACAAACAAATAGCAAAGAAAATTGTTAAGAAATGCGAGAACAAATGAATTGTAAATGAATGCAAGACAATTCGTTTTCAGTTAAACATTTTTCTTCAATGTTCCCTATCTTCGGCTATGTATTTTTGTACTTGCACGTTTTTTGATTCATTCCAGCAGTACTCCACCAGAAATCCCACTGTGGTTTTGCCACTGAACCTATGCAGGGTTGGTCCTGGTTAGTCCATGGGAGGGAGATTAGATGTTGCTGGTCAAACCCCATTTCCTCAGGCTAGTGATGGGGACATTACCCTGCATAGGGTGCCGTCTTCGAATGTGATGTGAAACAGAAGTCCTGACCCTCGGTGGTCATTAAAAATCCCGTGGCGCTTATGGTAAAAGTAGCGGTGCGAGCCCCAGTGTCCTGGCTAAATTGGCAAACTGGCCCCATTCCATCATAGCCACCTAAATTGTATATACGGTGGGGCAAAAAAGTATTTAGTCAGCCACCAATTGTGCAAGTTCTCCCACTTAAAAAGATGAGAGAGGCCTGTAATTGTTATCATAGGTACACTTCAACTATGACAGACAAAATGAGAGAGAAAATTCCAGAAAAACACATTGTAGGATTTTTAATGAATTTATTTGCAAATTATGGTGGAAAATAAGTATTTGGTCAATAACAAAAGTTTATCTCAATACTTTGTTATATTCCATTTGTTGGCAATGAGAGAGGTCAAACGTTTTCTGTAAGTCTTCACAAGGTTTTCACACACTGTTGCTGGTATTTTGGCCCATTCCTCCATGCAGTTCTCCTCTAGAGCAGTGATATTTTGGGGCTGTTGCTGGGCAACACAGACTTTCAACACCCTCCAAAGATTTTCTATGTGGTTGAGATCTGGAGACTGGCTAGGCCACCACAGGACCTTGAAATGCTTCTTACGAAGCCACTCCTTCGTTGCCCGGGCGGTGTGTTTGGGATCATTGTCATGCTGAAAGACCCATCCACGTTTCATCTTCAATGCCCTTGCTGATGGTAGGCTTTGTTACTTTGGTCTCAGCTCTCTGCAGGTCATTCACTAGGTCCCCCGCCCCCTGTGTGGTTCTGGGATTTTTGCTCACCGTTCTTGTGATCATTTTGACCCCACAGGGTGAGATCTTGCGTGGAGCCCCAGATCGAGGGAGATTATCAGTGGTCTTGTATGTCTTCCATTTCCTAATAATTGCTCCACAGTTGATTTCTTCAAACCAAGCTGCTTACCTATTGCAGATTCAGTCTTCCCAGCCTGGTGCAGGTCTACAATTTTGTTTCTGGTGTCCTTTGACAGCTCTTTGGTCTTGGCCATAGTGGAGTTTGGAGTGTGACTGTTTGAGGTTGTGGACAGGTGTCTTTTATACTGATAACAAGTTCAAACAGGTGCCATTAATACAGGTAACAAGTGGAGGACAGAGGAGCCCCTTAAAGAAGAAGTTACAGGTCTGTGAGAGCCAGAAATCTTGCTTGTTTGTAGGTGACCAAATACTTATTTTCCACCGTAATTAGCAAATAAATTCATTAAAAATCCTACAATGTGATTTTCTGTTTGTTTTTTCTCATTTTGTCTGACATAGTTGAAGTGTACCTATGATGAAAATTACAGGCCTCTCTCATCTTTTTAAGTGGGAGAACTTGCACAATTGGTGGCTGACTAAATACTTTATTGCCCCACTGTATCACTCCTCACCTCTCAACCATGCTAGCTGTTGCGTGGTGAGCATTCCGGCAAAAAATAGTTGCCATACATTGGTTGTGGATGAGGTGAGGTTTCCCTTTACTATGTAAAAGCTCTTTGATTACCTGCTTAGAAAGGTGATGTATAAATCCAATCAATCAATCCATTCTGTGTAGGCGGGTTTAGAGGAAGCATCTCCATTGGTCAATCAGTTTTGGAGTAATGGTTCAGCCTCATGTTACAATAAGTGCCAAGGGATATTTTTGACCACATAGAATCAGGACATCCTTTTAATGTCCCATCTGAAAGACAGCAGCCTTGGCAGGGCAATGTCCCCATCACTGCCCTTGGGGCATTGGGATTTGATATTAACACCAGAGGGAAGAGTGTGCCCTACTGGCCCTCCAACACCACTTCCAGCAAGATCTGGTCTCCCATCCAGTGACCGACCCTGCCTTGCTTCAGAGGCAAACCAGCAGTGGGTCGCCAGGTGGTATCCTGCTGGAATGGATGGAGAAGGCAGTGAAAGCACAAGCCAGGGTGATGATGTAACCAACATCAAATTTAAACAAATACAGGCAAAGAGGGAGGCGTTTGATCTCAATTGTTTATAATTAAACATGTTTCGCTGAAAGCTTTTGTTTTACATTTATTTACAATTCATTTGTTCTCCCATAAAAAAAGATCCTTGCTGTGATATATTATTTTGCTCTCAATACTTTGGGGTTTATGTTTTGCTTTCAATGCCATTCTTTTAATTTGCAATACTAAGAATTTTGTTCTTGATTTCAGAAGCTCTGCTTGATATTAATGACAAAAAGTATCTCCATACACCTTTCCTACTCAAAAAACCAGACACAACTCTCTCGAACTGGTGCGGCAGTCTAAGCGGTCTAAGGCAATGCATCTCAGTGCTAGAGGTGTCACTACAGACCCTGGTTCAATTCCAGGCTGTATCACAAACGGCTATGATTGGGAGTCCCATAGGGTGGTTTCACAATTGGCCCAGTGTCATTAGGGTTTGGCTGCGGTAGGCCGTCATTGTAAATAATAATTTGTTCTTATCTGACTTGCCAAGTTAAATTTAAAAAATACTGCAGGACTAGCTCTGGTCCAGGTTATTAGTGCACATTCCACCACTTCTGCAGGGTGAGAGCAACATTTTCTGTTGTGACACCAAGCCCTCAGAGCCCCAATAATACAGATGAATAAATCCTGACAGGTTACAGTCCCAGTTCAAGGCTGATCAAATCCCTTTGTAGCTAAAAAAAAACAAGACAATAACTTTTTTCCTAAACTTCCTTCCAGCCAACATCAGAGCTGCTATTCTGATCCAAACCCAACAAATAATTAGCATGGCCACCAATGCAATGCGTCTTGGATAGACAACCCGCATTATCAGTCACTCTGACAGGCAGCCTAGCCCGTTGCGTTGACGATATGGAGGCCATGGCGCATACTTAAGGAGATTAAAATGAGACATGTGCCAACACTCCACCTCAGGCGGCACGGACGGATGAATCCCATTGGCTGGGCTGAGATGATTGATTGGCAGTGTGCCAGCCTTGATCAGCACTTTGGCGGCCCACCTGTTCCCGGGACCACAGAGAAGAGCAGAGGCTGGGCAGTGCCAGTCTGCCAGTCGCTTATCTCATCCCCCTCTCCCCATTCCATCACAGTCAGACTAGACTACAGCGGGACAGCTTTGTCTCTAAATGAACAGATCCCTCCTGTGATGCTAGAAATGAGCTAAGCTAAAGATTCTCTCTCTGTTGGCATTTTCATTTGTACAGGTCCCAATGGACCTCAGTAGGCCGATCACTGGAATCTACTTGTCCGAAACTCCAAATGACTGGACCACCTTCACTACAGTACAATGAGGCAGTTGTGTTGATCAATACATTGCCACATAGGCCCTTTAACCACAGAACACCCAGTCTATATCCATCATATCAGTTTTAGCATTGATTAGGAAAGCCTAATCAATCCAGAAGAGGAGCATGGATGGGATGCCAGAGGGACACTCAGAATAGAGCCATAGATACACTGTATAGAGTTAAATATGCCTCTCAGAATAAGCCCTGTGACAATGCCTGCCTATAGGCATTATAGCCATGTAGGCTATGGCATATAGCCAGGCCTAATCCACCTGAAATGTAAAGGACACATATCAAATCAAATCAAATCAAATTTATTTATATAGCCCTTCGTACATCAGCTGATATCTCAAAGTGCTGTACAGAAACCCAGCCTAAAACCCCAAACAGCAAACAATGCAGGTGTAAAAGCACGGTGGCTAGGAAAAACTCCCTAGAAAGGCCAAAACCTAGGAAGAAACCTAGAGAGGAACCGGGCTATGTGGGGTGGCCAGTCCTCTTCTGGCTGTGCCGGGTAGAGATTATAACAGAACATGACCAAGATGTTCAAATGTTCATAAATGACCAGCATGGTCAAATAATAATAAGGCAGAACAGTTGAAACTGGAGCAGGAGCATGGCCAGGTGGACTGGGGACAGCAAGGAGTCCTCATGTCAGTTAGTCCTGGGACATGGTCCTAGGGCCCAGGCCAGTTGAAACTGGAGCAGCAGCATGGCCAGGTGGACTGGGGACAGCAAGGAGTCATCATGTCAGGTAGTCCTGGGGCATGGTCCTAGGGCTCAGGTCCTCCGAGAGAGAGAAAGAAAGAGAGAAGGAGAGAATTAGAGAACGCACACTTAGATTTACACAGGACACCGAATAGGACAGGAGAAGTACTCCAGATAAACAAACTGACCCTAGCCCCCCGACACATAAACTACTGCAGCATAAATACTGGAGGCTGAGACAGGAGGGGTCAGGAGACACTGTGGCCCCATCCGAGGACACCCCCAGACAGGGCCAAACAGGAAGGATATAACCCCACCCACTTTGCCAAAGCACAGCCCCCACACCACTAGAGGGAAATCTTCAACCACCAACTTACCATCCTGAGACAAGGCCGAGTATAGCCCACAAAGATCTCCGACACGGTACAACCCAAGGGGGGAGGAAACCCAGACAGGCCGACCACAACAGTGAATCAACCCACCCAGGTGACGCACCCCCAGGGACGGCACGAGAGAGCCCCAGCAAGCCAATGACTCAGCCCCCGTAACAGGGTTAGAGGCAGAGAATCCCAGTGAAAAAAGGGGAACCGGCCAGGCAGAGACAGCAAGGGCGGTTCGTTGCTCCAGAGCCTTTCCGTTCACCTTCCCACTCCTGGGCCAGACTACACTCAATCATATGACCCACTGAAGAGATGAGTCTTCAGTAAAGACTTAAAGGTTGAGACCGAGTTTGCGTCTCTGACATGGGTAGGCAGACCGTTCCATAAAAATGGAGCTCTATAGGAGAAAGCCCTGCCTCCAGCTGTTTGCTTAGAAATTCTAGGGACAATTAGGAGGCCTGCGTCTTGTGACCGTAGCGTACGTGTAGGTATGTACGGCAGGACCAAATCAGAGAGGTAGGTAGGAGCAAGCCCATGTAATGCTTTGTAGGTTAGCAGTAAAACCTTGAAATCAGCCCTTGCTTTGACAGGAAGCCAGTGTAGAGAGGCTAGCACTGGAGTAATATGATCAAATTTTTTGGTTCTAGTCAGGATTCTAGCAGCCGTATTTAGCACTAACTGAAGTTTATTTAGTGCTTTATCCGGGTAGCCGGAAAATAGAGCATTGCAGTAGTCTAACCTAGAAGTGACAAAAGCATGGATTAATTTTTCTGCATCATTTTTGGACAGAAAGTTTCTGATTTTTGCAATGTTACGTAGATGGAAAAAAGCTGTCCTCGAAATGGTCTTGATATGTTCTTCAAAAGAGAGATCAGGGTCCAGAGTAACGCCGAGGTCCTTCACAGTTTTATTTGAGACGACTGTACAACCATTAAGATTAATTGTCAGATTCAACAGAAGATCTTTGTTTCTTGGGACCTAGAACAAGCATCTCTGTTTTGTCCGAGTTTAATAGTAGAAAGTTTGCAGCCATCCACTTCCTTATGTCTGAAACACATGCTTCTAGCGAGGGCAATTTTGGTGCTTCACCATGTTTCATTGAAATGTACAGCTGTGTGTCATCCGCATAGCAGTGAAAGTTTACATTATGTTTTCGAATAACATCCCCAAGAGGTAAAATATATAGTGAAAACAATAGTGGTCCTAAAACAGAACCTTGAGGAACACCGAAATGTACAGTTGATTTGTCAGAGGACAAACCATTCACAGAGACAAACTGATATCTTTCCGACAGATAAGACCTAAACCAGGCCAGAACATGTCCGTGTAGACCAATTTGGGTTTCCAATCTCTCCAAAAGAATGTGGTGATCGATGGTATCAAAAGCAGCACTAAGGTCTAGGAGCACGAGGACAGATGCAGAGCCTCGGTCCGATGCCATCAAAATGTCATTTACCACCTTCACAAGTGCCGTCTCAGTGCTATGATGGGGTCTAAAACCAGACTGAAGCATTTCGTATACATTGTTTGTCTTCAGGAAGGCAGTGAGTTGCTGCGCAACAGCCTTCTCTAAAATCTTTGAGAGGAATGGAAGATTCGATATAGGCCGATAGTTTTTTATATTTTCTGGGTCAAGGTTTGGCTTTTTCAAGAGAGGCTTTATTACTGCCACTTTTAGTGAGTTTGGTACACATCCAGTGGATAGAGAGCTGTTTATTATGTTCAACATAGGAGGGCCAAGCACAGGAAGCAGCTCTTTCAGTAGTTTAGTTGGAATAGGGTCCAGTATACAGCTTGAAGGTTTAGAGGCCATGATTATTTTCATCATTGTGTCAAGAGATATAGTACTAAAACACTTGAGCGTCTCTCTTGATCCTAGGTCCTGGCAGAGTTGTGCAGACTCAGGACAACTGAGGTTTGGAGGAATACGCAGGTTTAAAGAGGAGTCCGTAATTTGCTTTCTAATAATCATAATCTTTTCCTCAAAGAAGTTCATGAATGTATCACTGCTAAAGTGCAAGTCATCCTCTCTTGGGGAATGCTGCTTTTTAGTTAGCTTTGCCACAGTATCAAAAAGGAATTTCGGATTGTTCTTATTTTCCTCAATTAAGTTAGAAAAATAGGACGATCGAGCAGCAGTAAGGGCTCTTCGGTACTGCACGGTACCATCCTTCCAAGCTAGTCGGAAGACTTCCAGTTTGGTGTGGCGCCATTTCCGTTCCAATTTTCTGGAAGCTTGCTTCAGAGCTCGGGTATTTTCTGTGTACCAGGGAGCTAGTTTCTTATGAGACATTTTTTTAGTTTTTAGGGGTGCAACTGCATCTAGGGTATTGCGCAAGGTTAAATTGAGATCCTCAGTTAGGTGGTTAACGGATTTTTGTCCTCTGGCGTCCTTGGGTAGGCAGAGGGAGTCTGGAAGGGCATCAAGGAATCTTTGTGTTGTCTGTGAATTTATAGCACGACTTTTGATGTTCCTTGGTTGGGGTCTGAGCAGATTATTTGTTGCAATTGCAAACGTAATAAAATGGTGGTCTGATAGTCCAGGATTATGAGGAAAAACATTAAGATCCACAACATTTATTCCATGGGACAAAACTAGGTCCAGCGTATGACTGTGAGAGTGAGTGGGTCCAGAGACATGTTGGACAAAACCCACTGA